>NW_021770079.1:4611-5169 GCF_005508785.2 Acyrthosiphon pisum | reverse complement strand
ATACACGTTGATATGCGTTAAGCTCAAAATTTTATAAAAGATGCTAGTTTAATTAATAATTATATTTTATTAATACAGAAATTGTATTGTTATAATTAGGGCTGTGAATTTATAAGAAATTGCATTTTTGGTGATTATAAAACATAGCTTTGTAAGTACATAATTTGAATTATGTAACTGCAAATCCATCTGTGAAACTTTTATTTTGCATATTTTTGCATTTTTGGACGTTTTAAATTTTTTCGCATTTTTAGGTCATATTTTGCTTTTTTAGTTCATTTTCTAGTATTTTTAATCAAATTCCGTCAATTGACTTGTTTGAAAACATTTTTTTTTATTTTACACAGGCTGTATATATTATGTCAAATTTATATTTTATTAAATAATATTTTACACAAGTCACAAGCTATATACGGGTTAGGTAAAGATAACGATTCGATAAAATAAGGCAATTGCTAGACAATTAGATAACCGGGAAGACGCTATAGAAATAAATATCTTTAAGTTTGTTTTATTATCTTAACAAAATAAATACAAAACATTTTTTTAAAATTGTTT
>NW_021770079.1:2242-3920 GCF_005508785.2 Acyrthosiphon pisum | reverse complement strand
TCATCTAACTATTTACGTGTTACCACAGGACATCGATGCTGTGTATTATGACTATGTGTAGAAGCGGAGTAGAGAGGTCCGTACGTAGCACCTCCCCCGTAGAAAATGGATTTATGTCTCTATAAGATAGAAATCTTTTTAAGAACACCATCGCATTTACAAGTTTATGCAATGTGTCTACAATTTAGTTAATTTCTTATAACATCATTTACATGTTTACAATTATTATGTTTTACAAGGTTATAGTTTCATTACATCAAAATGTGTTTTACAATTACAACAATATTTGGTTTACAATTATTTGATTTTTCATTACATTGATTTTTGTTTTACAATTTTTCCATTACAATAATACAAATAATTGATTTTTCATTACAATTTTAATTACAATAATATTTGTTTTATAATTTTGTTATATTAATATGGCTTTACACTTTGTGTTTGACAGATAATATTGTTTACATTTGTTAACATAGTTTGGTTATGCACAATATATATTGTTTAAAGCATTGATACAATTTGACAATAATACATCTATATGTATATATATTTTTGTTAGTCGTTACATTAACACATATTATTAATTAATTCAATGAAAACTTATTTCAATACATATACATATTTCTATTATTAATTATTTATTTATTATTTAAAATTTTTTTTTGTGTTAGTTCTATGTTATTTAAATTATTTCTTAATACAATAATAAATGGAGTAAAATCTCTCGTTTTTTTCTTTTTTGTTAATAACATGCTAAATGTTCTTATAATTATTGTTAATTGGTATACACTCATTTCACTCATAATATAGTGTGATTAATTATATAAAATATAGTTAGTTAGTACCTTATTATAATATATTGTTGACTTAAGGTCAATTCCTTATGCTATCTTACTAATATAGTTTTTGTTAATTTAAAAGTATTATATCGATAGTTATGCAAACTCATGTTATTTAATTAATTTTATTCCCCTTTCTTTTTTTTTTTTTCATATATACTATTATCCGAATTCTATCCTAACTACCAGACACACACTTCGTAACTTTTTCAAGCATCCAAAGTTAACAAAGGTGTCTCTCATATTTCAGCCGGCCTCGAATTTTGCCTGTAATTTTCGTCCACTTGAAATACAAAAATACAATCTACCACTGAACTGCATACGTCACGAGCTGTAGCCCGTATTTTTGTAATCAAACTGACTATATAATTTTGGTCGCCCCATTTACTTCTCAGAGAGCGTTTCGTGTTCTAAACGTAATAAAAGAATAATAACATTAAAATTTACATTAGTTCATATACTACTAAAAGTGTTGCGTAGAAAATTCAGAAATGTTTTATTAGTGTGCCATACCCCTGCCTTCTTATTGAGTAGTCAAATATACATTTGGTTAATTTGACATCTGTCTTTGGGTCGTGCGCGTGTGTTATCCTATGTGTTTTGGAACAAATAGCACTATGTGTTTCTTCCAAATTTAATAGCCGTCCTTGTTTTTGCACGTGACCTATATTTGTTTCAAAAATTATTTCCTTCGAGTGTAGTTTTTCCAAAATTATCGTGAAGTTTTGATCGAAATTTTTGTCATAGCATGTAATATTAATTATTGGGTAATTATCGATCCCTTATCTTTTTAAAATTATTTTATCCGAGTGCCCGTTCCATAAAACGAGTATGCTTGT
>NW_021770079.1:0-2192 GCF_005508785.2 Acyrthosiphon pisum | reverse complement strand
CCAGATTTAGACATCGTAAAATAATAGTCGGAGGAAAATTTTCTGTGTTTTTCATTTTGAGGAAATTCATATTTGATTGCATGTCCATATAACAGTATACTCCGTTTAATTTTATCTGGGACTCTATCATCACTGAAGTGTCCGCGGTCTGTTGGGTACTCATTATTTAAATTTAAATCTAACTTGTCTTTAATACATTCAACTAAAATTTACAAGATAAAATTGTTAAATTAATTATAACTTATAAGATCAACTTCAAACCCTAGATACTTACTGGAGGTAGATGCCACAGGATCAACATAGTTCAAAATTTGTTCTACAACAACTTTATCTTTACCATCAAAATTGTCATTATTATTTAAATTGTCTCCAGAGTTCATTGATTCAAGCTCAGCTAAAAAATATAGTATATTTTCAGCCATTATTTATGAAAATATCTATTAAGTAATAACACTGTGTTATTAATTAAATAATTGTGAATTTAGATTTGATTATATTTGTTGAATATACCTATATTTTTCTTAATCCCTTAAAATTGTTGAATTAATTTTAAGATTAATTTCATAAATTAGATACTTACTGGAGGTAGACGCCACAGGATCAACACAGTCCAAAATTTGTTCTAAAACAACTTTATCTTTACCATCAACATTGTCATTATTATTTAAATTGTCTCCAGAGTTCATTGATTCAAGCTCAGCTAAAAAATATAGTTTATTTTCAGCCATTATTTATGAAAATATCTATTAAGTAATAACACTGTGTTATTAATTAAATAATTGTGAATTTAGATTTGATTATATTTGTTGAATATACCTATATTTTTCTTAATCCCTTAAAATTGTTGAATTAATTTTAAGATTAATTTCATAAATTAGATACTTACTGGAGGTAGACGCCACAGGATCAACACAGTCCAAAATTTGTTCTAAAACAACTTTATCTTTACCATCAACATTGTCATTATTATTTAAATTGTCTCCAGAGTTCATTGATTCAAGCTCAGCTAAAAAATATAGTTTATTTTCAGCCATTATTTATGAAAATATCTATTAAGTAATAACACTGTGTTATTAATTAAATAATTGTGAATTTAGATTTGATTATATTTGTTGAATATACCTATATTTTTCTTAATCCCTTAAAATTGTTGAATTAATTTTAAGATTAATTTCATAAATTAGATACTTACTGGAGGTAGACGCCACAGGATCAACACAGTCCAAAATTTGTTCTAAAACAACTTTATCTTTACCATCAACATTGTCATTATTATTTAAATTGTCCCCGGAGTTCATTGATTCAAACTCAGCTAAAAAAAATAGTTCATTTTCAAGCTATAATTGAATAATAACTGATAAATAATATTGATAATAACTGAAAGTTTTTCCATAGATCAATAACTCATAAGTCATAAGTAAAGACCTGATTTATATGCATTTTACATTGCCAACTAGGTATAATTTTTGTAAACTCCATGTCTCTATTTATTTATAACTTATCTACTTACTTTTTTTTTTTAAAAATCGGTCCATTGACCCAGCCATTTTTTTATTTTTATTTTCTCTTTCTTCTCTCATTTTTCTTTTTGTTGATCCGGATAAATACTGCCTTGACGTTGACATAATTTAAGTCGACAATATTAGTTATATTTATAATATATTTTAATTAATTAAAAAATAGTCAGACGCGCAATTGAAACATACCGCACACGCGATGGTCGATTAATGATAAATGTAATGACTATGAAAACAACGAGTATAATATTATATAATTCGTTATCGTACTTTTGGGAAATGTTCAATACATCTATTTTTAGTTTTGGTCGTGCTGCACTGAATGTAATGCGACGCGGGACGTTATCGTCATTCGGCGTATTGGTCAATCGGTGTAACAGCATACACGATAATAAGTATGGAAAAAAAATACTTATCAATCGATCAAATATTCACATTAATAATTAACCTACCAATGGGAATAAATTAAAAATTATTTCAAACCAAAATCTAATATACCATTTGTAAAAAATAAAACATAGGTACATGGTTACCATAATAACCTATTTTATGTTATGGTACTTTGATAGTTTGATATTCATAATATCGGGGCCCCCTAATTTTTTAATGAGTTGGGGCCCTGGTGCAATGCACCGCTTGCACCGGCGGTTTATCCGGCACTGATGACACTCTAAG
>NW_021770078.1:3746-5630 GCF_005508785.2 Acyrthosiphon pisum | reverse complement strand
GTTAGAATATTAGAAAAAACTACCAAATTTAATACAAATATAAAATCTATTTGATATAAAAGACCTTTAGCGGTAACTAAACGATCACCTTTATCGTTAATTAATTTATGGTGTAAAATTAATAATGGACTTAGAACTTATTAAGAGCCAAAGTTGCAAAAACTTGTGCTGTCCATCTGGTTAGACAGATTTTTTTCAATTCTACAACTGAATGTAAGTTCATTTTTTTTTTAATGTCAACAAACAGCATATGAACTGCCGAACCTGATACAAAAACATATATCTCTTCAACCAAATCAAAAAATAATTTTACATCACTGATATTTTTACATATGTCGGCAATAACTAAATTTAGTTTATGGTTATAACAATGCACATATATTGCTTGCGGAACTTCGTCACGAAATAATTTTTGAACACCATTTAATCTACCGCTCATTACTGATGCTCCGTCGTAAATTTGTGCCACACATTTTTATAGATCTACTGAACATTTTTGTAGTATTTCTTTTATATAATTTAATAAGGAAGACGCATTTAATTTTTTAGCAGGTTTAAAGCCCATGAGCCTTTCATGTATTGAACCTTGAAAATAATAACGTACTACTACCGATAACTGTTCTGTCTTGCTTAAATCATTCGTTTCGTCAACTATAAGAGCAAAATAATTACAATTTTGTAGTTCAAAGCTAATTTTTTCCAAAATTTTTTGATTGAAAATACTGATCATTTCATTTTGTATTTGAGGACTGGTATATTAAGCATTTTGGGGAACATCTTGGCCTACAACTCATGCTGTTCATCTATTAAATAAAGAATTTCCAAAAAATTACCGCGGTTTAAACTTTTTACGCTTTCGTCATCACCACGTTGGGCTATACACTGTGTTCCAGTATATAATAAAACACTAGCAATGCGTTTAATGTATTTTCTATTTTCTCTAATAAGTTTCAAATGACCCTCATTAATTTGAGCAGAAACAGATGGAATACTTTTGGTTTTCATATTTTTATAAGACACCCACATTACATAACAATTTTGATGGTCTTGACTTTTATCATGTTTTTTTAAACCACTATCACTGAAAGTCGCCTTTTTCCAATTTTTAAATCCTAAACTGATAAATGTAGTTTAATTGTCAAAGTGCTTTGAAAACATTCTACACGGAAAACAATAGACAGCGTCTTCTAAAATACTATATTCGAGCCAAGCAAATGATTTGAACCATTCTTTTGAAAAATGACGCCAACGATCACCATACTTAGTTTTTGGATAAAATGTTAAATTTGGTTGTGTAGGTTCATAGTTCAAATTTTGAGAAATATCTGAAGGTCCCGGACATTTTTTTAAAACACTAGCAACACTAATTTTGGTATTCGGCTCCGGTTCTTTAATTAAATCGCCGATATTTGATTCTGAATCGCTATTGCTATAACTATCCGTACTACTAGAAGTGTCATAATTATTACCTGGATTGTTGGTTATATCATCTTGCCCTTGAATAATAATGTCTGAAGAATCCACAATTTTGTTCTCGTTATTAAGTTTCTTAGCAGAAAAATAAATTTGCACTGTTATTTGTCTTCTCATGGGAAAAAATTTAAAATTACGTACAATTGAAAACAAATAACTATAAGTGGATATAAATGTACTATATTAATAATTATAATTTATAAATACTAATATTAGTATATTACGATTCGCGACAACTACAGCCACAAGCCTTCAAACGTCAACTGAATAAATATAGCCGTAATGCCGTATAGCTAGGTAAATAAGAAAATAGTACAGAAATAGAGACACAATATTTTTGTCACTTTTCAATATTATATGTTTAAATGAAAAGTGAATAATAATATAATGCGGGCCACACACTCATTCGCT
>NW_021770078.1:1294-3646 GCF_005508785.2 Acyrthosiphon pisum | reverse complement strand
GATCGCTGTTATTGTAATAAAATAATAGTTGTACTAAAAATACTCTATATTACGTATGCCGCTATGGGAAATGCCTATTGGCTGGAATAAGAATACCTGCTAGTTCTTGCGACTTTATAATAATAATTAATAATATAATAATATAGATGCATTGTTGTCGTCGTTACTCGTTAATACGACGAGTATGTATGGACGATTTCTATTCTGAGTTCTGATATCTGGTAATCTGACCATAGTGTTCGGAAAGACAATTATGTAAAAATACAGGTAATAAATATGATAATAGAAATTTTAAAACATGTTTAATTTTTTTACCCAACTATTTGAGCCTTGGGCATTTCAACAATATTTCAATGTAATGGGGTGGCCAATAGGGTGGCTTGTAAATATTTTGGGTGGCCGGGCCACCCCAGGCCACCCCTTAGCTACGTGCCTGATTCATAATAATAACTATTATCAACTAAGCCACATTATTCTATTATAATACCTATTCTACTCCGCAGTCCACATTATAACATTTTTACAGACACGCGTATTTGCACATATCGGCCGTATCGCACGCGTTGTATTTAATGGACATGTATAAAAAATAAAATGCATAAAAATAATGTTTATACAATACACTGACATACTGTATTTTATAATATGAATTATTTTTTTTAAAGTTGACGTAATATAAACACGTTAGTATGTAACTATATTATTCCAGTTATATTTTATTAAATGTTTTTTTACGCGAGAAAATTTAAAATACATCAATCACAAAAAAAAATTTTTAAACTTGCGTACGGTGCCCTTGCTGACCTTGCATAACATCAGACTTTATAGTATCTATATAATAAGCTTTAGTTATACGAAATGCTAGGTACCTACTGGCTGAATGTTCAGTAGACCAATGAAGTAATTTTAATGTGAAGGCGCATATTGTGATTTAATATTTATATCATTAGCATAATAAACGTACTTAGGTGCATTATATTATCCATCCATATAATTACTAAAATAAAATATCCGTAATAATTATTGTAACTTTATTGCTATAATAGCGATAGTTTCGTTTTTTTTTCTTAATTTATAGTAATTTTTGATTTGTGTTTGAACAAGATGAATCCAAAATAGAAAGGTGGGTAAGTGGATGTCGCTCTGCAGTACAGTAGGTTACAAGTGGGTCACTGTATAATGGATAGTATTAAATTTGAATTCAATGATATAATATCACTGTATAAGAAAAACGATTCTGAGCGGAGACAGTTTGTCAGTCTGGGTATTAGACATACCTATTATAGGTATACTTATCTATAGTATTAAAAAAAAATGATAGGTATCAATAATAAATTCCAAATTAATCATATCACAATATCCATTAGGTAACGCGTTATACATCAACAACAAACCGTGGTACTATCATAGATATATATTAGTATACTTTAGAAGTTTCAAGTACCCACAAGTAATATTATACAATCACAACAAAATAACTAAAATAGTTATTCCAGGTTTTTTAATATGTAATTTCGTGCAAATTTGAACTTAAAATTACTATAAAAATAAACTGCGTGCTTATGTATTTCTTAGAATTTTTGGCAACAGAATTAAATATTTACGTGGAATCTTGTTTTAAATTTTCAGTCCTTAGATATAAAAGTTGAACATTGTATAAATTTTTAACTACAAAATAATTATTAAATTTTAAATTTGATAAATTTTGTCAAAATTTCATCTTCAAATGCTTATAAAAAAAATGTGTGCCTATGTATTTTTAATATTTTACAATTGCTATTGTAACAATATATCAGGAGCCTTGCATTAAATTTTCACGCATTTTTACAAAACAAATAAAATTTTATTGATATTTTTAGAAAAAAAAATTTAAAAAATTTTTAAATTTTTATCGTGTATAGAAAATTCTAATATAAACATTCAGTGAAATTTTCAAGTATCTACAGTCATTCGTTTTTTAATTGCAATAAAATAAGAAACCGTTACGTAAGAAATCGAGTGAATATCAAATGTTGTAAAAATATGAATTTCAAACGCTCATAAAAATTTAATTTGAGTTTCTTATAGACATTTTTTTTTTTGATAAAGGTAGATTAACCTATAAGGAATCTTGTATTACATTTTAAAATCTTAGTTCTAAAAAAAAAAATTTTTACGAATTATAAACTCAACATAATTAGGTAATTTTCGTGATATTTCCATATTTTGTCAATTTTTGAACTTTAAATGCTAATTAAAAAAAACTGTGACTAAGGATTTTTAATATTTTTCAAATGTCATTGTAATAATATAGTAGGAGCCTTGTATTAAATGTTCAAGTATTTTTACTCAACAAATAATGTTTTATTGACA
>NW_021770078.1:0-1244 GCF_005508785.2 Acyrthosiphon pisum | reverse complement strand
TCATTTATAGCATAAATTACTAAAACTGTACCGGATGAAAAATAAATTTCTAGCTGAGCTGCCAAATTCACGCCAGCAGTGCAATTGTTTGTTGGGACATGTTTCATTGTTCTACAAAGGTACATCCAAAAATGTATCATGTTAGGATTTTACATTATGTTGTAAGTAATGTATTATGGAATGGTGCGCGTCTCAAGTGGGTGCGTATGAATTGATACTTTTTCAGAGTCGTGGTATTTTGTTAAGTATATTTTCAGTTAGCACATAGTAATATACATAATCCCTATCAAAATTTCCAATGTAGAATCATAAAAAAACCTGTGCATTTTGTGTATTCATGCAATATATACGTTACGTTCATTCACTTTCAAAATTTGATGGAAATCATTTTCCGGAGAGTGAGAAATTGAACTTTCGTGTTTAATAGCTTTATTAGCTTAGGCTATTATTGTGTTTGTTTTTATTCATTTATTTTCAATTAATAAAAGTATTTAAATAACTCTTTTAGTAAATAAAATTAAAATATTTATCAACTTTAAATATATTATAACAAAAATGTATATAAGGAAAATATTTAAATAATTTTTTAAACATAAAATAAACCTTCCACTCCATATGCCTCCGTTAAAACGTTTCTGCCCCATACTACATAAAAAACGCCAATATTCTCAACGACTTTAAAGTGTAATATGTAATATTTAGACTTAAATAAAAACACAGGATAACTAATAGATGGTGAACCGTACTGAGTGTGGGGTGGTCCAATATACATTTACATATATACACATTAGGCATATACTTACGCTCCCTCATACACCACACATGACACATGCAAAACATAAATGATATTCAACACCTCTCCGACCAGCCGTTTAGTAAAAACCAACTATCAATTATCAACGGCGCCAGACGACAGCACATTATAACTCATAATAAACTTCAAGACCCCGACGACAAATTTCCGATATAGACGTAGGGAAATCGGAATTCCGCGTCGTCAAACATAATATACTGTATAATATAACGACGCGCATTATTGGGGGGGGGGGGGGGGGGGCTCGTGAAATGTACGTATATGACTTATATGCCGCCAGAGAAAAGTGATGGTTCTCAATCGCATATTTTGTTATCTTGTAACTGCGACCTAAAAATATAGTTAAATATAAATATGAATAATAATATTATTATATAATACATATTGTCGGTGTTTTCTAAAACAACCATAGGCGTGCGCAGACTTTTGG
>NW_021770077.1:3870-5045 GCF_005508785.2 Acyrthosiphon pisum | reverse complement strand
TTCTGGAAAAAATTTTGTATACAGGATATAAAAATAAAAATAAAAATAATAAATAAAAATAAAAATAAACACCATTGTAAAAACAATAGCTCCCTCGCTCCGCTCAGAATCTAAAATATGTCTTACTTATATTTTCGCTGTATAATATTTGATTACAAATTATCAATAATAGATTTTAATGTACATATTTAATATTTTCACACGATTGTCACCGTCCGGTATTCACTCCTAAATAGAACGATTTGTCTCATTATTAATTTATATGTCACTGCAGTAATTTGCAATACAACAATACCTAATAATATTTAAAACAATATTATGAATTTAATGCAAACAATATCTGATTTATTATTACTATTACGTTTAATCCTATGCCATCGACTATCGTACATTCTTACCTAACCATAAATAGGCGTGTCGGCAAAATTTAATATAAGATATTGTGGGTCATTAGTTTGAAATGTAGACATGACATGAGCCACGAGGTCAAAACGTTATAGCCATAGGGTTTAGCTCGGATTATACTAACATATTGCAAGTTACTTGCATGAGGGGTGGGTATATTCACAGAAAAAATTTATAATCAATGCAAATTCAATTTTATTAAATAGTCATATGCAGTTTAATTTTTAAAGTAATATTAATACAATCTATCAGGTACAATAATAATAATCTAAAATAGTAAATGTTATGATGTGGCCAGACAGTGTTACTGTTCATTACCTATATGAGTGATTGTATGTTCAGGTGAACTGTAAATCAATTTTAATTAACATCCAAAGAAAGTTATGTTAATTTAACCTAACTATTGGGATTTGCTCAAATCAGATGGTACCTGGTAGTATACATTTTAACTAGATAAACTGGGTACTCCGACAACGGTCAAACAAGAATTTGGCGCAAACATATGAGCTTGGTGTTAATTCTAACATGATTAATATTAAGCCTAATATTAAGGCGAATACTATAGACTTAAGTGTCCAGACGTACAGGTACATCGGAGATATTTAGCCCGAGATACAATAGTGCCTATAGATGTAGGTACATTGTTATCAGGGACTGGAACCTTTATGATTTTATCGGTTTGGGTTTAGGTTTCGGTTCTCAAAAACCGAAAATTTCGGTTTCGGTTTCGGTTAATACCGGTTTTAACCCTTATTATTTGACTTTTTTAT
>NW_021770077.1:352-3001 GCF_005508785.2 Acyrthosiphon pisum | reverse complement strand
TTTATATACTAATAATTAGGTATACTAACCTACACCATAGATAAAATATCTATTGGATTTTAGAACCGAAAAAAACCGAAAAAACCGTAAAACCTCTACATCAAAATATAGGTTTCGGTTTCGGTTTCGGTTCCTAAAAAAATGAATTTAAGGGTTCCGGTCCGGTTCCGGTTCCCAATATTCAAAGGGTTCCGGTTCCAAAACCGGTTCTTTTCGGTACGGTTCCAGTCCCTGATTGTTATACATATTGTCCCTGTGGATATTGGCCGTTATATATCTCTCCCTCTCAAGTCTCAGCGTTTCGTGCATGTATGTGCACCATATACATGTGACAATTATATGGACAGACAATAAAACGTGTGATTATTTTATGGCACATATTATGTAGGTATAATAGCCAATATACACAAGCACGACACACAGTTATGTCTATTATATAATATTATACTCATGCGCCAGACGTCGGTGATTCACTGTAAGTCCGCCTGCCTCATATGTAGGTACCTACTTAATGATATTATACTATACCAGTATATAACTGTACAAGTATATTAAATAGCATATAATATAGGTATATCTAAACCGCCGCATATACCTAGATAGGTACATGATAATATATATTTTAATACAGACAGTCGACGCACGCCAGTCGATGTATATAGGTACACCCAGTGTTCCCAGTAGTTTTTGAAAGTGGACAAGACCTATATACCTTGGTAATATATATATTATTATGATATATTCTCATGTCTATATTAGTGAGCACTGACGATACTGAATCGTTCGCGTTATGTACTAGGCAAAGTGATTCACCAAGCAAGTTCACCTACTTTTTTTTCTTCAATAATCCATTAAATAAATAATGCATTAAATTGTATTCAAAATATTTTAAATATACCATGTATTTAAATTCTTGAGATTTTTTTGTACTATATTTTAAGACAAGTCCTGTAGAGATACAAACTTTTCTACTGTAAATTATTTAGTGGATAATTTTACTGAAAATGTTGAAGAATTAAAATCAAAATTCAAGCCAGTAATTTTTGAACTATTTCACTTAGTATGTATACTAAAGATAATACGTCCAAAAATCTCAAGAATTCGTAAATATGGTTTAAATGTATTTGAAAAAAAATTTGAATAAATTCATTATTAAAAGAATACATGGGCGAATACAGATAATATACATTCTGTTATATATTTGCTTGTTGATAAGTGTAATGGGTCGTCTAAAAAGAGTGTAGGTATATTGTACGTGTCAGAAATTCTAAAATACTCCAAATATAATATATACAAATACCTAGGTACATTATATTATATTACGTACTTCTCGTCGTGAACAAGTATAATATTTACAATTTACATGTTATATATATAGATATTACACGGTTATTTAAAAAAAGTATAACATACACTTAAGTCGTCAAAACACTATTAATTTAAAATATGTATTCGTTTGCGGTTTTTTTTCGAATTTGAAGTAATAAAATATATAATTCATAACAGGCACGTAGCTAGGATTAAATAATTAGGGTTGCACAGTTATGGCCAATATTTTTCTTGAGTGGCCAACATTTTTACTTACTCCCCCCCCTCCACACAACACTAATTTTTTTTTTTAATTTTTTTTATTAGCTGTCAGTTATTACAACTATTATTGCTCGACAATTATTATTATTATTTTTTTTTTTTTATTAATAACATTTTTTTTTACTAAAGACACTAATAGAATTATGTTTATGTCTAGGTATATTGTATATAATATAATAAAATTGTAGTTTCTGAATATAATAATAAGTGTAATTAGGTACAAAAGAACTAAATTTTATAAACCAATAAATTAGATAATTTTAATCTTAATATTAAATAAACCTTATATAAAATGTATAATGTATATGAATAATAAATATATACATAAAATGTATGTTAAAATAAATACAATTTAAAAAAATAGTCTATACTAAAATAATTTTTCAATTATTATGACAACAGCAAATTTATCTACAACTTCTTCCAAGTCCAGAGATTTTGCTATCTTCTTTTCGATGCTCATCATAGATAAATTTCATCCGTCATTTTATTTCGCATATATGTTTTAAGTCTCCTTAGGCAAGAAAAAGTCCTTTCGCACCCTGCACTTGATACTGGAATTGTAATTGAGATTATAACCATCTTGTATGTTTCATTAAAAACGATTTTATACCTTTCCAATAAATCAACAAAATTCATCAAATTAGTGATTTTTATTTTATTTTATTTTTGGTACATGTTTATTGTGTTTGGTATTATTTTAAGTTCTGATTTTAGTAGTTCTGTATCCAATTTATAATGTTGGGCTAAAGGTTTTAGGTCATCATAGCTTTACAGGGTGCTACCACTGGGTATCTTCCCTAATCTTATTATTCACATCACTCTTACTTGTCACCTATCAAACCTACTTATTATACTAAGAAATGTATAGATTGTAGATTACTTCAAATAAATAAAAAATAAAAAAAAGGTCATCATAGCTCAGAAATATGGCATTTTTTGGATGTAGATAATCAATAGCATACAAAATACTGGAACTAATGGAAAATCGATTTTCAACTCGTTAATAATTTTGGGCGAAAATCATTTTTTGATTGAGCTTGTTAATTTTCTAATGAT
>NW_021770077.1:0-252 GCF_005508785.2 Acyrthosiphon pisum | reverse complement strand
ATATTTTCATCCATAAAAAATGATTTAAACTTTTGAGGAATACGTTTTTTTCTTATATTTTGTATTTGTTCACTGGGTAATGGTATATTATTTTCTCTACAAATATACAAAGCTTCTTCGTACATTTTTTCAAAACTTATATAATTAATTGATCCATCACATTCGTTAAGTCAATTATTTGAATCGTTTCTCATATTTTTAAGGGTCATAATTAACGATTTTATTAATACCATACTTTCTTTTTTGAACATA
>NW_021770075.1:17271-20934 GCF_005508785.2 Acyrthosiphon pisum | reverse complement strand
TTAAAACGTGGTTAATGCCAGTTAAATGTAACGAATATGAAGCATACTGCAAATATTGTAAGCAAACAATAAAATCAGAAATTACTGTTTTAAAAAATCACGCACTTGGTAAAAAACACAAATCAATTATGTTGAGTGGACATCAAAAACAACCACCTGTTTCTCTGTTCACAACAGAAACTGATTCAGATATTAAAAAAAAGCAATTGGTATCCATTGCCGAAATAAAATTAGCAGCGTATTTTGCTGAACATAATGTGCCGTTTTTAGGAGCCGATCACTTGTCAGAATTACTTACGGAAGTATTTCCTGACTCTGAAATTGCTAAGAATATTAATGTTAAGAGAACTAAAACGACAGCGATCATTAAAAATGTAATCGGTAGTTCTCAAAAGTTGGTTTTATCTGAGAAATTAAAAAAACAAAAATTTAGCCTGATGACAGACGAGTCAACTGATATCGGTACAATAAAAACTTCCTGTGTAGTTGCAAGGTAAATAAATATGTTTTTATATAATATAGTACTTTTTAATATAAATATAATTTTTTATTCCAGATTTTATGATGAATCTAGTGAAATTATTGAAAGCGTATTTTGGCAACTACACAATGTTTATGACACAGATAATCCTAGTTCAGCCAGTGCCGAACACCTTTATAACGGTTTGATTTCCACGCTTAACGAATATGAAATACCATTAACCAATATAATTGGTTTTGGTAGTGATGGATGTAACGTTATGATGGGCCAACATAACTCTGTTGTTTCTCGACTGCGCGAGTCATGTCCAGGTATAAAACACTTACAAAAAAAGTGTGTTTGCATTTTTTTCATGTAACTTCATTATGTTTTTAGGCATTTTTATAATTACAATTACAAATAATTACAAATTATTAACTAATTAACATATTTTATCAGTGCCATGTGTCTCATACTATATTGCAGGGCTTCAAAAGGTTTAATGACTAATATTAAAACTATTTATGTAGAAATGAATTATGAAACTAATGTTATTTAATATCTTAATATCTATTTACTAATTAACTATTACTGTTACTATTACTGTAACTATTACTGTTGTCCAGGACCTTATCAAAATTAAGAAGTATAAATATAGATTTTTGTCCTTATTTTCATGTAATCCTATTAATAGTATTAGGTATATTACTATAAATAAATAACAAACGTTTCGTTTTGTTGGTTTTAGAATTCGTGACCACTGTTTTTTTCTTTTTGGGTAATATAGTTAAATATAGTTAACTTTTCGTAGGTATTACTTACAAATACTTTAAGTAACCTATGCCTAAACCTAATTGTAGTTTATAGTTGGAGTAAATTGTTGATTATTCTGATAAATCCTGAGGGGCCTCAAGATTTTTGTTTGCACACAGGCCTGAAGTAGTCTAGTTACGGCATTCCATATTTATGTTATATTATATTTTTATTAATTTCATAATCATATCAATATTATGTTGTATACTGTAGGTTTAATATGTATTTCCAAACAGAGCAAGTAGTCATATTAGAATTGCATGATAAAATTATTAATCTGTACAAAGAAATTTTACTATGCTTTCTTAAAAGAAGTTATGTATTACAAACGCCATTGGACAATATAAATCCTAACAATGGTGAGTTTCAACTTATAGATTCTGGGTTATACCTTGGGGGGCGTTATGGATTTGGTCAATGATCCAAAAGTTTTAGCTGATAATGTTAGACGGAAGGATTTTTTTAAAAGGTAAACAAAATAATTTAATTAAAATTATGACTTTTGATTTGGTGGTTGTATAAATACATTTTATTATGATTAGGTGTAGAGATTTTTTTATTGTTGCTGCCATGGAAATAAAAAAGCGTTACAATATGTCTGATCCAGTACTATCAAAATTACACATGCTTAAACCAGAGAATGCAATATCTCATGCTTTCAGGGAAACTTCTCCTACTCTGTTAAACCTAATTAAAGTTTTACCAAGGGTTGTGACTGAACCACAGATGATTCAGATAATTGACGATGGTTGGAGATGTCTACCTATTTTAGTTTCAACTTTAGACTATGATATCATAGTAAAATTAACTGACCCGAAAACTAAAGTAGTACCAGCTGATTTGTTCTGGTAATTATAATGTTCACTGGTATTTTTTTATATTATTTAAAATAATAATAATATTTAATTATATTTGTGCTATGTATTTATACATAGATATTTAAATCATGTAATATATTAATAATATATTTTTATTTATTTATTGGTTATAGGACTACAATAAAAAAATTATTTTCAGAGTGTGAAATATTGGCAAATTATGCCTTGATTATTTTAAGTTTACCACACTCAAATGCAAACTGTGAGAGAGTATTTTCCTCAGTTAACTGCCTCAAAACTAAGCTGCGTAGTAGGCTCAATACAACTACAATAAATGGGGTCCTACATGCGAAACAAAATATTAAGAGTAGTGGTAGTAATAATTGTGTCAAATTTACACCAACAGACGATATGCTGAGCAGGATGACAAAAAAATTATTATACATTAGTGATAGTCATCACGATTTAAAGGACTACCCTACAGCTGCAGCAGCTGCTGTTGAACTTGTTGAAGAAGGGGACTTAGCAATGTTCAATGCGTAGACCATGGTGTATCAATATTTAGATGACGTAGATATGAGTAGACATATCAATATTGACAATTTATATCTCTTATCTCCTTGGAGATTATTATTATTATGATGATTATTATCAAATTATTTTTTTCCGCTTTTATAGATGTATATACAATTTGTTTTTTATTTATTCAATTTATAACTTTTTATAATATGACTTGTTAGTCTATTAGTCGTCCTCCGACGAATTATACAAATACGTGTTTATCATTAATCATTTTTGCATGATTTTTTTTCACCTAAACACTACCTTGAATACATTTTCGGACTTTCGGTCTTCCAGCCGAATAAATTGTAATGAACACAAATACATAATCGCACCGAGCGTAGCGAGTTGCCAAATTTTTTGTACGATAGTTTTTTTCTAAAATATGGTAAATACGATAATTTGATAACTACAGTACGATATGTTCAGCTGTAGAGGTTGGCAACCCTGCGGACAACGTTCATTACTAAAATTGGGCGTCTATGCAAATCATATAGTAGCCGTCTTTTTTTGGGTGTCTAGCAGGTCAGTCATCTTAGTAAAGTTATTCCGGTTGGTTATACCTACGACTTCGACAGATAGCGGTCAATGTGCGACGGCCGGGTCAAGTCATCGGGTATGCAATCCGACTGCGTCGAATCGCGGACAGCGTTCATTACTGTAATAATTATATTAAACTGTATGAAGTACCTACTACTGGGTATATTTACTGACGATAAACGTTCAGTGATTTGGCGGTATTCTGACAAAGGCGGGAATTTTCGAAAACCAAGTTTGCGTGTCTATCAATCAATGTCAATATAATACGTCAATACAATCAATTAATTAATCAGTCGTGCGACTTCGTTACCCGCATGGGTTACCTGCGTTGACAATCACCCAGATAACAAAAATATATTTTATTGAAATTTATAAAATATTATTTTTTATAATGAAATGATTTTATAAACGTTTTTTTTTCCCACATTTTTGATTTTAATATATTAAAAAATATCTATAAAATGTCAGTTG
>NW_021770075.1:7437-17221 GCF_005508785.2 Acyrthosiphon pisum | reverse complement strand
GCTTAAAACAAATACTAGATAATAATAATTTTATTATAAACAAACCCATATTCGTTGGCGTACGTAAATAACTAATGTCTAATACGTTATAGTATTTGAACAGACTCTAAGAAAAGCAGACTAACATAATTACCCAGATAACAAAAATATATTTTATTGAAATTTATAAAATATTATTTTTATAATGAAATGATTTTATAAACGTTTTTTTTTCCCACATTTTTGATTTTAATAATATTAAAAAAATATCTATAAAATGTCAGTTGGCCACTGGATTATCATTAATATGTTATTTTAAGAATAATATGAATAAAATAATATTTTTATACTATCATTATATTATTTTTCTTTTATTATCATTATGATATTATCATTATATGATTACTTTTTAAATATATTCATTTATTTAATATATAATATTATAATATAATATATTAAATAATACAGCCTATAGGCAGATAGGCTTATAGGTTAATCAACCATAATATGACGCTCGTAAGGTAATGATTACTTTTGTGTAAATACAAGCCCCTGACATCAACTTTCGGACCCTTGAGGCTTGTACTAAATGTTTTCACGGGCCCTTTACTAGAACTCATACCCATTACAATGGATAACATTTTAATGAAAATTAACTTGTCCCCATTTATTTTAAATTAAATTGTTAAATGAAAATGGAAAATTGGTGAGATACAATATAGATGTATTAATTATAGCTTAATTTTATTACTTTTTAGCACAATCCTCCAATTATTCACCCATTATAGTATAATATTAAAATACTATATTATACCTACTGGCATAAAGTATATAGATTTAATAAAATATACTTTTTTCCAACCATTAGATTAGCTTATAGCAATCTAATTCATAAATACAAATATTATACAATATAATATAAAATTAATTATATCACTAAAAAAATTGAACAAATCATTTGATGAGCAAATTAAATATTTTATTTTTAATAATAATTATACAATTAAAGTTGATTTAAGCGGAATTTGGCGCCAGCAATAAAAATTTTCAGAGGGGTTTCAACATCAATTGTGTTGCAATTTTTAAATTTCCCAATTTTATTTATTGACTCTGAAACATTCAAATATAATAAACAATACACTTAAAATATAATTGGTTGATTTATATGTAGGTATAATAGGATAAAAATTTAGAATTAACTTTGAGAAGAAATTTAATATAAAAGAATATGTTATCATCTTTCTTACCAAATATTAAGGAACAAGTGGCCAAGACTGAGAACACCTTTTTCTTTTTTTGCCCTTTGTAACTAAATTCTTTTAGTAATTCATCAGTGAAAAGAAATCTCAATATTGTTCTAACTGTACCTCCTATGTTGTTGCGAGCTAGCCGTGACAGTTCTTCTACCTGTAAGCATATTTTAATTTGTTTTGTTTAATTACTTTGAAATTTATTTTTTTTTTACCTGGATACAATTAAATTATTTATAAGAAGGTACAACTGTATTGAACAAATTTAATAACACCACAAAAAATTATAAAGATAGTCCATTCAAAAACCCCAATAACTTACATAAGTAAAAAGATTTAGAAACCTCTTTAAATACAAGCCCTACTTACATGTTAGTTATTATAATTATAATAAATAACTCTTACCATTTTCTTTTTTAACTGCATATCAAGTAATTTTTCTTCAAATATTGTAAGATCCTCTTCTGTTTTCAATGGTAAATTACAAAGTATATGTTGTAATACATGATCAATGCCTTGCAATGTTGTTTCGCGAATTTCAAAAATGTTTGTTTTATTTGTCATACATTTTTCAATATTTTCTATTCTTTCGGTTATAGTCTTTATTTCATACCATGTGTTTAATGTGGTTCTATTTATCTTATTCAGTATGTCTGTTAACAAATTTTAATGATTTAAAAATGTTATGCATTTAATTTTTGGATATTGGTTACAGTGGTGTAATTTCAGTTTTCAATAGGAGGGGGACGGCAAAAGATTTGACCAGCCCAAATGGGTAACTTAAAAAACCACACATATTTTATAATTTAAATATTTTTTACTATAATTGTTGCAACCCATTTCACTAACTAAATAACAAAATCATTTGAAAATATAAGGTAGCAGATATTTTATAGAACAATTATTGTACATAGAAATTAAAACTATGTAAACTAATTTAATTTTATTTTTATTGCTTGCTTACTGGTTCAATTTTTTTTGTTTTATTAGAAATTGTTTATGAATCTTGAGCTATTTTCACTTACTTTATTATTTATATTAAAAATGAGATGGAAACACATGGAAAAATTAATTTTAATATAGGTACTAAACTATAAATTGAATACAATAGAGAATAGTGCACAGTACACAAAATTAACTACAGTTTGAAATCAATGATAAATATTAGAGTAACGATCGGTTGTTTTTAGAAGTAGTATTCATTTTATATTTTTGGAAATAAAACTATATGGGATTATGATTTTTAATTATTTTTATTGTTGTATATACAACAATTGAACAATATTATATATCCTTTAATTCTTTTCCTTCATAAATACACACACACCACTTCAATGCACGTCCCCGCATGCTTTTAAATATAAAATATATTCCAACTATGTTAATATATTATTAATTACAAAATTTAACATTGTGACAATAAATTATTAGTTCTCAAAAAATAGGCATGTTTTTGCACTAATAAAATATAATAATCATTAAATGGAAACAACTAGACACCTGCCCATCGGGCTGCTTTTAAAAGTAGACAGGGGCAAATGCCCACCTTGCTGCCACCCTACCCCAAATGACACCACTGAATTAATTACTAAACTGTAAATTGCATACTATACATACCTAATGCTGAGTTGTCAGTTGTTGTAGCATTGGTCATAGAGACTTTAAAGGGCGACGAGGATGTATAAATAACTTCTTCAATTGTATTAACTGCATCTGAAAAAAGGATAATTGACATAATTATTAGAAGTTTTTTATTTTTAAAAATCATTTTTATAAAAGTATATAATATAATATACATACTAAATACTTCGGCAGCTGGTAGTAAGTCTGGGCTCAAAGATCTGAAATCTAGTTTTCTCTTCACTGATGATTGGTTGCTCGGCGATAATATTTTATCAATAATCATTATTTCATTCCTAGAAGGTGGAGTATCTATAAAGAACAATAATTATAAATTAATAATTATATACTGATTAAAAATAAAAAATAAATAAATATAATACTGATTTTGTAAAAATAATAATCAAATGTTATTAATTATTATTTGTTTTTTTTTCAAATAATAATTTAGTTTGTTTTTACTACTGATTATTTGATAGATTAAGTAATATTAATTACTGATCAACATTTCAAATCACCATAACCCCCATATCTTATATGCCCAGTACAATGGACCTTCGAATACAAAGTTAAATAAATCAAAAACTACTCTCACAAATTTTGATTTTGAAACGTCAGAAATTTCACTGATGTGTTCTATTAAGTGTGCCTATAAACAAACTAAATAATAGATGCAGTGTACTGATAATAATTTCCATACCAATTTGTGTGTTATCCGGATTATTGAACTCATCATCACAATTATTATCTTCTACAATTTCCAAGCATGACCCTAAAAATCAAACAGTAATTTTAATAAGTACCTACTACCTATTATATAGTAGGCAATTATATATTATTTTTATTTTTCACAATTACCTAGACTATCAATGGAATTGGGACTCCATGCTGGTAGTTTATTAATTGCTTTATTTTTTTGATTTTTCTCCATTTTATAATGTTCTCTTTTTATTGCCTTCTTCTGCCTAGTTCTGATTTCATCATTTGTTTCATATGATGAAGTTGAAACGTTGGAAGTATTTTCAGACCTTTTTGCTCGGACACTAGCCTGAAAATAATCATCTGAAAAATATAAATATATTTTATTAACATAATAGGCAATAGCAATAATATGTATGCTTTAGTATTATATATTATAATATTACCTAAGTCCTTGCACATTTTTTTTTTAATTGATAAATACTGAAAATCATAGTTATTTGGTACTAGTCTTTGTTTAATAAACTGTTTTGCATTTTTTTTCGGCCAAGCAGATTTGTTATCTTTGACCCAAAATGATGGCACAACTTCAACAGTGTTATCTTTAGAAAAATTCACAACTGACCACATGTTTAACTGAAATATAACAAATACTAAAATAACAAAACTGCCACATTTTAAATAATTTTAAATGTATTAATTAAATTGTTTAAATAAGTATTAATTAATTAATATAGGTACTATAATCTAAATTAACATAAAATCAATTTTAATGATAAATATAATTAACAATCTTTATATTTGGTAACTAATAACTAACTTCTGATAAAAAATATTAATAACTATTAACTATACATTACAGGAAGTATGAATTAATGGTAAGGCTATTAACGCATTACTGTCAGAATGAATTAAAATCATTTTTTTTTTAATCTCATTTATAGGATAGCAGTAGAGTTCATGACTTAATATATTAACATTATAAATATCTAATTCTGACGATTTGATCGGCTTATCAAATAAAATGTCTTTGTTTTGAAATTTTTTACAAATTAAAAATATTGCATCATCTTTATCTTTAACTATATTGAAGACTTTTATTATGTCACCATTACATGTTAAAAGACAACTATCAGCTTCTGTATATAATTTGATACTAAATGTTTTCATTTTTAAGGTAGTATACTGGAATCCTTGTATATTTTGAATCAATGGTCCATGTTTATGAAATCCAGAAAAAGTAAACACGGGTATTTCTTTTTGAGAATTTAATTTCAATGAACTTATTTCATTACTTCTTTTAACAACTTGTATAAGTGGCTTGTCTGGCTTCCGTATCATGTTCTTTAGAGTACTCATGTAGTTCTCGAATGGAAATGTAGAACAATTGTCCAATGGACCGAATTTAATATAGTCATCACAGATATGGGTTAATCCATGAACGTTGTGCGATATTAGATGCCGACCATACAACATTTCAAAGGTTTTAACAAAATTGTCCAACAGCTTCCTAGCAATATTAATATGTTGTGCATAGTCCGGGCTCAATAATATTGTCATTGCTAAACTTAAATCAAAAAAGTGTTTCCAGTGTTCCTTTAATACAACAGACTTGATAGCAGAAGAACCCAAATACAATAAAAATGTACGAAATTCAGTAGCTTTCCAGTTTTTTATATGAGCCAAACTTCTTGGTTTTCTATTGATTTCGCAAGGTATACTGACTCTTAGACCTATCAATATTGTAGATATTTGTTCTATTTTCCAAGATGGATAACGTATAGGCACTGGGCCTTTAATCCACAAATATATAACTTTTCTAACCACACCAAGGCATACTAAATGTTGATAATCTAATGAAAAATCAGTAACAGTGTTAAAATATGGTACTGTAGTTAATATAGAAGTATTTCCAGTATGATATTCCTCATCAAACTGAGAAATATAATTCTGATGAGTTCTCTTGGATGGTTGGTTATCTGGCGTTGTATATGGAAAACACATTCTATTCAATAAGTGTTCCCCTTCATGCTCACATCTTGAACATGAAGAGAATCCAGCATGTCCTTTAGTTTTTAATATGAATGATTTAGCCGGAGCATCACAGCATAACACATCCAACATAACTTTAAAGTTTTTTCCATTAATTTCAATGCCATTATTGTCTAACAAATTTATTTCTTTTACAAAATACTTCAGGAATGTATTGCTGTCCAAGGGTTTTCTATTTCCACAGTAAATCCCTACTGGAAACACGTTACTTCTGTTTGGCTGTATATAGGCAAGTATTGGCCAAAATTCTTCAGCAGTTGATTTAAATAGAGGCAAACCATCTATTCCTGCTACAATATGGATTACTGAAGCATTATTTTTGAAATTTAATGGGATATTTTCTTTGATAGCATTAGCTAGGCCAAAATGATAATAGTTTCCAGGTTCTACGGAGTGAATATTTAAGGTGTTGATTGGTTTAGTCTGTAAGATTGTTCTTGAATCTTTAGGCATATATTCAAAACAAGAGTGTTGCCTCAAAATAACTAATAAGCCATTAAGAGCATGTTGAGATATTTTAAAGTTAACGGCCCATTCAGCAACTAATGACATAAAAATTGATGTTTTACTATACTTATATGAAGTAGAACGATCATCTTCATCTGATGAAGACTCAATAACACTAACATCTGATAGTGCATCACCCGATTCAGTCACTAAATTGAGATCAACTGATTTATTCGGGGATTTATTAATACTTCTCTGTGAAGGCGCAGCAAAAACATTGTCCACTGATGTAACATTAGTAATCAAATTTGCTTCTGGAATAATGATAATTCCTGTTGAATGAGCTGTAACATTTCTGTCAATTGTAGGAGCTGATATAGGTAAAGATATGTTTTTAAGTTCTTCATTGACTCTTCTTCTCTTAGAACGCATACTTAGGTTCGACTTCTTTTGATAAGACATTATAGCTATTTATACAATAGTAACCTATATAGGTACCTACAAAGTACAAAGTCAGGCATATACAGTATATTAAGATACAAATCCTACCTAGGTAAAATTCTTGTTCAATACTTATGCTATCTACATGACATTTAGTGTTAATAAGTATGACTAAATATAAATATGACTACATATAATATTACCTTCTAGTTTTCAGTACTACAACATTATCCAAAGATGTAATACAAGTATATAGTATGTGTCAATTCAATATTAAAACAAGAATAATTGTACCAGAGTGGCTATACAGAAAAATAAATAAAATCTTAATAAAATAACCTAACGTTATTGTATGATTTGAAAAAATAATTAACATGCATAAGTTAAAATAAGTAAATATCAGCTGACAGATGGCCCATTTTGTGTTATATATTATCTACATATAGTAGCCTACCTAGATTAGACTTAAGTAAGATTCGACTATACGAGGTGTTCAAAAAATTTCTTAGAACGCTGGTCGGTCACTGTCTCCCCTAGTCCCCTGTGTCATATTACTTACCTATAAATGTACTATGTACATACCTACCTACTTCAATAATGTTTTTTATAGGTATAATTTTATATATTTGTAAGTTATCAAGATGCTTGTTTAAGGTATTATTTTATTAATATAATATCATCGATTTAAATTAATTAAATTTTACAATACTATACTATTATCTACCTACCTACATTTACAAGTTGTAGTAATGTTTGATTTAAACCGACAAAGTTAATACCGAGGTTAATACACAAGCAATATTGTAGTGAAAGTAGGGAGACCAACCACAATAATTATTAATTTATACAATTGTGCATAATCGCATGGATACATTTTTAAATACTAGAAATACCTAGGTAATAAGAGAGTAATAATGATAAATAAATGAAAATTTAGCACACAGACCCAAAACTATTTACAATTAATACAGATTAATACATTGAATTAACAATATGAAGAATATAAAATATAATACCACTTTGTTTATATTATTATAATAATATAACCTATTCATTTTATATTGTTCTAGAATCTAAGTATTATAGTTCTGATTCATGAAGACAGAGAGTTTTAGTACCTAGGAAGTTAGTTTTAGTACGAAGTTACAATTTATAATATTAATAACAATAATGAGCACGATAATTATTATTAATAATGTAGTTAGTAAGGTACTTACCGAAAATGCTCCTATACAACTGTGAACTTTACTGAAGTAGGTACGTCGACACGTGCGTCGTAGATAGGTAGATATAAAAAAATAGATAGAATAGAAATTCAAAAACCGACGGCACAATACAATTTAGAATTTAACAATTTATTATAATTCAATATTCATACACATTACACTATTACACGGGTACGGTAGAATAGAGTGTCTTACTATATTATAGTTAGTCGTAACTGTAGTCTGTACGTATGACATGTGTATCGTGTATGCACTATGTCGTGTGGGTGTGTGAGTGTGTGATAGGCAGTGCGGCGTACGGCGGGGGCATACAGTCGTTGTATGGTTTTCCCCGAAAATTAACTGATCAACAACAACAGATTCCTATTTTTATATCAGAAATCATAATAATATACTGAACAATCCTAAACGGCTATACTATAAAATGAACTTCTCAGTTTTTTCCTCCACGAATTGCTTGCAGTCAGCTGTCTAAGCAACCGTGGAACGGAAAATAAAGCACCGTTCCGTTTCCCCAGCCCGCCGGCAATTCCCGACGATTCCTTATAGCGCGACCAATCGCGTACCTTCGCAGCGGCGGCGGCGGTCGGTTTATCACCTCTTTTCTTATCATTTCGCCGATTTTTGAAATTTTCGGAAAATTAGCTGTTTATACACGATTTTGATCATTTTCGATCCTTTTCGCCCTTTTTTATACTTGATTCGCGTAGCTCGCGATTTCTCGAAGCCGCCGGTGTGCGGTTTATATTCGTGTGCCGTCCGAAGCGATCGCAATGTCGATCGAAAAATACGCTCTAACATGCAGGTTTTCGAATTTACATTTTTGTACACATACAAAAAAGCACCGGACATACGTTAGGGGATATTATCATTGAATTGCCGACTTTCATGGGCCATGGGAGAATTCTAGACACTGAAAGTCGACTTTCAAACTTTCCCGCCTTCGAAACGAGACCGCCAAAGAGCCAGGTATTACCACAAATTCTTATCACCAAATCATATCCGACTATCACCTTCATTATAAGTGTGACTTTTAAAATTCGACTGTGTCTCCAAAATCGTTACCCACTCATAGGGATTGGGGTACTTGTGGTACTTGGCTAGTACTTTTGGTACTACAGCGAGTTCCACGGGCCCCGAGTTTCACTGGTGCTAGTATAATAATAATATATTGTATATTATTAATCTGTCATTGGATTGTATTGGAATATAATAATATTATAATTTGTGCGACTTCATGGCTAATACAATCTACAATTAATAATATAATAGCCAGTATATAGGTACCTACTTAATAATATATTGATACATTTGAATAAAACAAACGTAGTACAAGTCTTAACCTAGTTAATATTGTATATTATTTTAGTCACACACATACACACACACCTTTGACACACTTTGACAAAATAATGTTTTAAGTTACACTTGTATTCTCTAGTCAGGTTATATAATGCAGCTAGTATAATATACACAATATTATGCACTAGTGTGTCTGAAATTCTGAACACTATTCTGATGCCACTGGCCAGATACTGACGTAGGTACTGTTGTACTACTGTAGCTAAGTCGGAGCCGTAAATATTTCTCTATCTATATTATATGCATAAATGACCGGCTACGACTTCCTAGGCGATCATGAACAAGTCGCACGCTGTTGAACTGATTTAAATAACATAATGATAATAATATAATAAAATTAAGAATATTATTTCATTATTTCATTTATGATGTCCTATTATTAATATATTCAAAATATAATTTAAACAATTCATATTTATTATCATAATGATAATATATCCAGATTATTATTTCATTATTTTATTAATGATGACTTATTATTAATATATTCAAAATATTATTTAAACAATTCATATTTAATAACATAATGACAATATATCCAGAATATTATTTCATTATTTCATTAATGATATCATATTATTACTATTTTCATAATATTATTTTACCAAATAATTACTTGATTTTATTTTAATATTTTTTCTAAAATATTATTTTTTTAACGAAGATATGATATTAATAAAATATTATCATTACGAAAATGCTATCTGG
>NW_021770075.1:3854-7387 GCF_005508785.2 Acyrthosiphon pisum | reverse complement strand
TTTCATTGGTTGGTACTAATGAAAAATGAGACAATGAAGTTGAAAAAATTATGGAAGTTTACTGAATATAGTAACTGTATCCACAGAATGTATACATTTAAATAATTAAGATCGTACACTGTGTCAAGTAAAGGTACGGTTATTACAAAATATTGTATATTGGTGATCACAATGGGGTCTATTGGAATGCTATTGAAATATATATGTACTGTAAAGAGATTGTTTTTATTTCATCAATTATAAATTTAAATAAACAACTGGTTAGGTACACGTTTGTTATAAATTTGAAATTAAATCTGTAGAAGTTATTAATTATACCTTCCTACATTTAAATACTAAAAATGCATCAAGTTATGGCTCAAGTACCTACTTGCAAATCATAAAATGTTTTAAATAATTAAACAACAGTTGATAAGTTAAGAACAATAATTGTTGTGAACAAATTATTAATTATACCTATGCACATTAAAATGGATTGAGCGGAATCTTTTTATAAGTAAAAATGAAATTTTTTGCCAAATTTAAACATACATGATGCTATGTAAAATAAGTTAATCAATGTAGTTATGTAGGTATACAGTATAAATATATGAACACAGCTGTTGTACATCAATCGTTTAATCTGTAATGAATTACATATACATAACCCAACACCCCCACCCCCTCCACAATATTAGAGCTAAGTCACCATGTTGTGCTATCGATGTACAATTTAAATAGTTGTATAATATAATATAATACAGTAGAATCCGCTTATTTGGGACACCGCATAAAGGGGACAACCGCTTAATGGGGACAAATTGTCATAGTCCCGAACGGATGTATAAGTTTAATGCAATTTAACTTCGTTTATCCGGGACAAACCATCGGTTATAAGGGACAAAAATAAAATCGTTTAACTAGATATTTTGGCCTAAATTATCTACGTTCTTATCGAAACTGTAATTATCTAATCTTTACGGCTCTATTATATTTTATATACGCGCGTATATGTACATATAATGTACATAAAGGTAATGTACGTATATCTCACGTCAATTATATCAATCATTTTTTTTCTATTACCACGATAAGAGTCAACTAGCCTACGTACAAAATCGAAAACCTTTAGTTCACGTTCTTTCGTCGATGTGTATTAATGTATGTGCGTTTTTATTAATCCCAGTTGTGTTAGTACGTAACAATGTCTCGTAAAGATTTAACATTGATTGAAAAAATTTCTATACTGGATAAAATTAAGGCTCAACCTCATACTAGTCTTCGTGAGTTAGAGAAATTAATAGGCACGTCTAAATCGGTACTAAACCGATTGAAAAATAATGAAATAGCTATTCGTGAACAATATGAAAAATTAAACGACAACAAAAGTGCACCTGTAAACAGAAAAAGAAAACGAGAAGGCAAAGATCCCGAAGTAGACAAAGCTATGAACGAATGGTTTTCTGCTGTTACAGAACGTGGTGTTCGTATTTCGGGCCCCATGTTAGAGCAGAAAGCTGAATTTTTTGCTCAAAAAATTGGACATAGTGATTTTAAGGCCACAGAAGGTTGGATAAGTCGGTGGAAGGATAGGCATAACATTAAATTCAAGCGATTTCACGGAGAAAAATCTAGTGCTGATACAAACGGTGCTAATGAATGGTCTTTAGCTAAATTACCGGAAATTCTTAAAAAATTTTCTCCTCAGGACATTTATAATGCCGATGAAACTGGGTTATTCTACCGAGCGACTCCGGATGGTTCTTTGTGCTATAAACGTGAAACACTTGAAGGATCAAAAAAAGCTATGGATCGCATAACAGTTTTATGTTGTTGTAATATGGCAGGCACAGATAAAAAAAAACTGTTGATAATTGGAAAATCCGCAAAGCCAAGATGTTTTAAAAATATAAAAATAACAAACTTACCTGTTTCTTATTTAGCGAATAAAAATGCATGGATGACAGCCGAAATATTTACATTGTGGTTGAAAGACTGGGACAAAGAGCTTGGAAAACAATCAAGGAAAATTTTATTAATTGTTGATAATGCTGGACCACATCCAAAATTGATAGATTTAAAAAATATCACACTTGAGTTTCTGCCTCCAAATACTACTTCTCTCGTTCAACCACTCGATATGGGGATCATTAAGAATCTAAAAACTCATTACCGTGGACTATTGGTAACATACATTTTAAAGGCTATAGAAGATAATTTAGTAACTCCATCTACATGTGCTATAGATATCAGTTCTAAAATAAACATTCTACAAGCAATACAATTTGTCGCTGACAGCTGGAGAAAAGTGTCGTCTGTTACGATTCAGCATTGTTTTGCACATTGCGGTTTCAGACCACTGATTGATCTACCTATTCCTCCTATTGTTTCTATTGAAAATGACGTAGCGCAATGCGTAGGAAATGGAGAGTTATTTATAAAAATTGATGATGGTGTGCAGTGCTTCAATGAAAATGAAAATTACGATCATATTCTCGATGAAATTGCTGAAAGAAGTCTGCAAAATGAAGAAAGCGATGACGATGGCTATGACGTTCAGCCCGTAAAAATTACAACAAGAGAAGCAGAAAAGTGCATTGATCAGCTGAGACTTTATTTTATGCAAAATGAAAATGGAAATGCACCAACAACTTCGCTAGACGTTTGTGCAGATTTTATCAAAAAACAAAGTTTTGATAAATTAAATCAAAGAACAATGGACGATTTTCTGCAGCCTAACAAAATATAAATACAATAAGTATGTTAATCAATTAATGTATCATAAATATCTATATGTAATAAAATAATAATCTAATTAATTTACGATATAATAATACTAAATAGTAAATATGTATAATGTATAACTGCTAATAATAATAATAATAATAATAATAATAATACATATGTAATTTTTAAATAAAGTATGAATTAAGTGTGTATGTATGTGTATTTTTTAAATAAAATTATTTATATATGCACTTTAATAGTTTCGGTTTATTAGTTATTCGGTTAATCGGGACAGTCGGATAATGGGGACAAATAGGTCACCGCCCGACGTGTCCCAATTAAGCGGATTCTACTGTATATTATCTACATATAGTAGCCTACCTAGATTAGACTTAAGTAAGATTCGACTATACGAGGTGTTCAAAAAATTTCTTAGAACGCTGGTCGGTCACTGTCTCCCCTAGTCCCCTGTGTCATATTACTTACCTATAAATGTACTATGTACATACCTACCTACTTCAATAATGTTTTTTATAGGTGTAATTTTATATATTTATAAGTTATCAAGATGCTTGTTTAAGGTATTATTTTATTAATATAATATCATCGATTTAAATTAATTAAATTTTACAATACTATACTATTATCTACCTACCTACATTTACAAGTTGTAGTAATGTTTGATTTAAACCGACAAAGTTAATACCGAGGTTAATACACAAGCAATATTGTAGTGAAAGTAGGGAGACCAACCACAATAATTATTAATTTATACAATTGTGCATAATCGCATGGATACATTTTTAAATACTAGAAATACCTAGGTA
>NW_021770075.1:0-3804 GCF_005508785.2 Acyrthosiphon pisum | reverse complement strand
AAATATAAATACAATAAGTATGTTAATCAATTAATGTATCATAAATATCTATATGTAATAAAATAATAATCTAATTAATTTACGATATAATAATACTAAATAGTAAATATGTATAATGTATAACTGCTAATAATAATAATAATAATAATACATATGTAATTTTTAAATAAAGTATGAATTAAGTGTGTATGTATGTGTATTTTTTAAATAAAATTATTTATATATGCACTTTAATAGTTTCGGTTTATTAGTTATTCGGTTAATCGGGACAGTCGGATAATGGGGACAAATAGGTCACCGCCCGACGTGTCCCAATTAAGCGGATTCTACTGTATATTAAAGTATAAAACTAATATATTATTAAATATTAAATCACTTAATTATAAATTAAATACATAGATTAACCAAAAATATGTATTCTTGTGAAAACAGTACAGAATTATAGGTTACAGCAACATAATTTCACAGCTATGGTGTATCGAACAAGACGATCTGCTGTTACCTAAGTCCCAAATGATTTAAGACTTATAAAACGTATATCAAAATTTTTAGTAGATTAAACTCTATTAACTAATACAAAAATCATCGAAAAATTTTCATTATTGCAGAAACGGGACGAGATTCCACAGTCACAGGTTCTGAATTAATATAGTCCAAATTGTAGACGGGACGAACCGTAGTTAAATCAGAAATGATTTTTTTTTTTTTTTTTTTTTTTATTATTTGAAGAAATCTACAATCTATACAATGTTTTTAGTATAATAAGTAGGTTTGATATATTATGACAAGTAAGAATGATATGAATAATGAGATTAGGGAAGATACCCAGTGGTAACACCCTATAAAAAAAAAAATTGATTTAAAACCTATAGATATAACATTTATTTTAATTTATTATACTGGTATTATTTTAATAATTACAATAGTGATTATGCTGTATGCTATTCTTGGAAATTAAATGCCCTTTAAGTTGCAAAAACAAACCTATAGAGGATGAAGTTACAGGAAATCTAAACTTAAAATATTTGAAGTATGAAAATGGAAAAGTAATATTAAGGTCATCTCATCAATATTATACACAATGTCAGATTTTAATGTTTGTTTCTGAGTTAAATGAATGTGATTTATTTATATATAACACTATAGATCCATTATAAATAACTATAAAAAAGATGAATATTTTTTAAAACAAGTTCTTTTTAAAGTAGAATGTTTTTATTTCAAATATTATTTACCAAAATTGAGGGTGTTTTAACAATAGGCATGTATTAAAAAACTAAAAATATAAAAAAATATACAAAATAATGTAAATGTAAAAAATATAAGATATACATACTTATAATTAGGTATTATGTAAATATAGTTAAAAATAAATTATTAAAAACAGAATAATAATTTTCCTTTTTGTTTGATTAATTAAGGTTAAGGTAATAAGGTTGTTGGATAACAATTATTGTATACAATATAACATTGTTTAAAAAAGGGGGGGTAACATGAAATAGTGTGCAATCGTATTGCACTTGTAATTAGTCACAATCAAAATTTCATTTTTTATCATTTTTTATTATTGGAGGTTGTAAATTTGTCAGAGTACAACACATAAGAACAATATCATCTATATGAGGTAGAAGCTCTATTTGTATTTTATTTAACACTGTGAGTTTTTAACCTAGCAAAGAATCTTTCTACATGTATTCTTGCAGCTAAAAATTTTACAGTATAACAGCCTTTGTACCTAGAGTACATATACACTTTTTGTTCAATTGTGGGGGCTGTTCAACTTTAATTTCAGTACAGTCTATAATACAGCGAGTATTAGGGTATAATTTTTTAAATCCTTCAGGTAAAGTTTCTTTAATTGTACTTTTACTGGGCCAAAAAATTAGATATTTTGTTTTTATGCTTAATATTTCTAAACACTGGAAAAAAAATGCTACTTACAGAAGTACGGTATATACTAAATAAAACACCAATTGCTGAAAATGTTAAGTTATGTTTTATTTTTTAAGTTACTTGAGTTCTAACATTTTGATTTTCAAATGAACATTCAAAAGAAAACTGAACAGATTCTACAAGTTCAAATGCAACCGGAGTACTAGCATCACAAGTAGATACAGTTTTACAAAGATTATCAATTAACATGTCATCTAAATTACAATCAGTTGTATTTTCCAAAGCAGAAGAAGTAGATTTAATTTTATGGCGCTTTAGGACACGTTGATACCTTGAACAAAACTGCTCTGAATCAACTATTTTTCGCTTGTATACTTCTGGAAAAATTGAAGACACATAAGAAGGGCTACGAGAATCATTTGACCGCTTGTTACCAACAAAGTGTGCACTACAAATCACACTGTGCACTTTCGGATTCTATGGGCTTCCATTTACCCTGAAAAATAAAATAAACCTATTATTTTATAAGCAAACATTTTTCTAAAATAACCTTATAATACCTATAGTTAGATTACCTAACCTAACCTAACCTATTTTTCATAGCTAGATTTCATAATATTAATTATGGACGTAGAAATTGGGTATCTACACTTAGTTGATAGTGAATCACTATTATATTATAACGGTCAATAATATTGATTGAATTTAAGTTATTTAACAAAAAAAAATCATATTTTTAATAGGATTGTCGGTGTACATATTTGTTAAATAATATAATATGAATGTAACTGATATGAATCTAGGTAGGTACTAATATTCTAGAATAATAGATAGATACAAATGACTTAACATTCAAATATGTGCTCTAACTATAGAATATTAATTTAACAAATACCAAAGGTACTTACTCCGTACGGTTAACTGCGCGTATCCATTTTTCTTTTAGGTCCTTTTTATATTTTCGATTAGGAAACATGTAAATCTTAATATTTTGGGTATTTTTATACATAAACATATTATTACAGTTGACCACACAACATATTTTATTACTTATACTCATTTCAAAAAAATATTAGGTCAATTATAGATTGATTCAACACAACAAACAACAAACAAGTGACAACTGAAAACTTACAAATTTGAGAAGTCAATAATCAACTGATTTCTGAATACTGAAAGAGCAACATAAATATTATTATCATTTTGTATATGCTATCATCCGAGTAAATAATAAATATAATTATTATAACCTACCATCTTTTTATAACATAATAACCGTCACAGGTATGTGGCAATAAGTATGATTAATGCTGTAATAAGACACTCTTATATATTTTTATATGACGAATACAATTCAATCGTAATTTAAAGATCAAAAGAACTTAATGAGTTATGGCCATTATTTTACATGACCGCCAAGTAATGGTGTGTTACAGTATCCCCCAAGTAACACAATTAACGTAATTTATTAAACATTGGTTACCGACATTTTCACTCAAGAGCGCTAGTAGTACACATGCACAGCGTATATAGTAATATACTTATAAATTATAATAATAAAATGCAACGCTATACCAGGCTTTACTGTATTAAATTTACTATTTTCAAAATACTTTTTTTCGATTGAAGAATAAGTAATAATTGTAAATACGATGAGAGTTTTTACACAATAGCTGCTGGAAATCAGTCATGGACTCTAGAGTCTCTAGTGTTATCACATATATACATATATTCCTATATATTATAATTTAAAATATCTAGTTTTAATAATATAATTTTAATTTTTAAGAAATCATTGTTGTTTATTTTAATTTCATAACTTTCATTTTTATAATTACTCAGTACAATACTACAATTCCAATTGGCTACAAAAGGGAAGTCAAAATTATTATAAATATTGGCATTGAACCA
>NW_021770074.1:15913-16019 GCF_005508785.2 Acyrthosiphon pisum | reverse complement strand
ATCCGGATAGGACAATGTGAGACGGCCGGGTCACGGCATCAGGTATGCAATCTGACTGCGTCGAAAACGCGACATAACGTGAAAAATTTAAAAAATTTATAAAAAG
>NW_021770074.1:14603-15813 GCF_005508785.2 Acyrthosiphon pisum | reverse complement strand
TTTATTATAGGTATTACATTGAAAATTATTGCCATAGCATATAACAATTATTAGCATATAACAATATTTTATGCATGTGTTATTTTTAGCAGTGTGTTTAGTGTTATTTTACTCACTGTTTTTTAGGTTTTTAGGGTAGTTGTGTACTTTTATATTATATACTTTACATTTAATGTGTTGTTTAGGTATTATTATTATTTTTATGTTTTTTCATTCAAGTGAAACACGCTTTTATGGATTGTTGTTTTCGTTGACATACATTAATATTCCTATAGCTTTGCCATTCTTGTATAATATTATACAGTGATTTATACACAGTCGCACAGTCAATGTATTCAAGCTCATACAAGTTTTTTCTTTGACTTAACATTTGATGCTTTGGTCATTATGCTCAATGGAATATTATAATTAAAATGTAAAATGTTTATTTTGAATTTTATAATTTTATTATTTTCAAAGTACAAAATATACTAATTCCAACTCTGTAAATTATTTAAATTGTAAAATAAGTTTACTAATATTTACCTACTCAAGCCGTTTTTGTTTTACCTGTGCTACTGCACCATTTGTTTATCACAACATATCATAATATATCGGTCAAATTTATTGTATGCCAAACTAATAATGACACACCGATGGTGTGTGTATCTGTTCACTAACAGTTAAAGTAAAGAACTGTAAGTCTTCGTACAATTTTCAAAAATTAGTTCTTAGTATGGTTAAATGTTTCTATTCGCTTCACTTCGAAATAAATTAAAATTATTAAACTTTGTAATATATTATACTATGCGTCAACAGAACAAAAAATAAATTAAATTCACTTGAATAATTATAATAAATAATAATAATACCAATCACAACACCAAACGGTATCTTCTTATATTGAGCCAGTCAATGTATTGTTAGTCATATTTTGAATATTACTTTTTAGGTACGTCAACTCGAGATACGTCAGCCCGCCAGAAGCCATCTGGCGATTGTTTTCGTACAATTTGCACGGCAAAAGTCACGTGGTCGTCAGGCTTCCTGTTCACCTGGAGGGTCGTCAGAACGTGTACTTTGCGCCGGGCCAAGAAGAAGAACGGCTACAGAACCAAGCTGTACGTCACACGAAACTCACGCAGTTCTTCGCGCTCAACGCGACCAACGCGGATGCTCGACAATAATTGTACCACGACATACCGATGCATTACACCTGGTAGGTTCCGCG
>NW_021770074.1:13394-14503 GCF_005508785.2 Acyrthosiphon pisum | reverse complement strand
TCGGGTGTCCATGCAAATCATGTAGCCGCTGTATTTCTTTGGTTGTCTAGCAGGTCAGTTACCTCGAATGACGTGCGCCGTAGTAATTCGGGTAGGACAACGTGCGACGGCCGGGTCACGTCATCGGGTAGGTCGAATCACGGACAACGTTCATTACTAAAATTGGGCGTCTATGCAAATCATATAGTAGCCGTCTTTTTTTGGGTGTCTAGCAGGTCAGTCATCTTAGTAAAGTTATTCCGGTTGGTTATACCTACGACTTCGACAGATAGCGGTCAATGTGCGACGGCCGGGTCAAGTCATCGGGTATGCAATCCGACTGCGTCGAATCGCGGACAGCGTTCATTACTGTAATAATTATATTAAACTGTATGAAGTACCTACTACTGGGTATATTTACTGACGATAAACGTTCAGTGATTTGGCGGTATTCTGACGAAGGCGGGAATTTTCGAAAACCAAGTTTGCGTGTCTATCAATCAATGTCAATATAATACGTCAATACAATCAATTAATTAATCAGTCGTGCGACTTCGTTACCCGCATGGGTTACCTGCGTTGACAATCAACTGCACCGACGGCGACGTACGACAAAACATTCTTAAACATCAAACTGTCGTCCGTCTTGAACGACGTACCTACATATATTGAAACAATATATACAACAACGGACAACAGGTGAGTATATAGTATATAGTCGGAGAGCTAGTTTAATTTGTTGTTTTTTAAAACGTTCACCGCAGATCGTAGGTATTTATAATATAATATATATATTATAATATAAAGGCAATATAATGTAACGCATGGTTATTTCAGTTTAACGAATTAAATATTTTATCATACGACAAAATTATTTTTTCACTTTACACTTTCTTTATTTGTTTTTATTTATCGATTTTAGAATGACTAACAATGTATAGAACATTAGAGGAAATTACCAAAAGTACATCAGGGGCTTGTTTTTTTAACACGTTAACCGCGGCTAGGCTGCGTGTGCGCAACACGTGATTTTTGTCAAACGAATTTATTGTTTTGTTTTACTATACATTTTATTTATTTCTTTTTATTTATCAACTTTAGAATGAGTACATTACCTTATTTTAACACAT
>NW_021770074.1:9884-11450 GCF_005508785.2 Acyrthosiphon pisum | reverse complement strand
TCAACAGATATTTAGATTATTATAAAAATTGTGTTTAAAAGACATAAAAGTAAAAACATATTCTATAATTTTAAACTTATAATTAATTATAATAACAATTTATTGGTGGTTACAAAGTACCAAACAATATGTATATAAAAAGTAACATCATATGTGTATTTTCAATCAATACAATCGCAGCATAGCCTAACCAAATTATCTTTAACACAAATGTAAAAAATTCCATAATAGCATAGTATATATAACAAATATAAATACAATCACAGTATAGGATTGTGAATACAATCTCAACTATAATTATATTCTATTAACAAATATTTAAAAAGTTAAATAGCAAATTGTGTTTAAAAGTTATTGGCATAAACATAATAGTAAAAACATGTTATAATTAGAATGTTAAAATCGTAACCAATGATAATAACAAATGGTGGTTACAAAGTACAAAACAAAATGTAAAAAGTTACATAGTATAATATGTATTTTCAATCAATACAATCACCGCATACGATTGTAAATACAATGTACAATATACTAATAGATATATAGATTATTATTAAAAGTTATTCGTTCAGACGTAAAAACATATTATATAAGTAAAAGTAAAAACAACTTAAAAAAGTTACATAATATCATAGTATAATATATTAAAACAAATGAATACAAAAATAACAAATCCATTTTATGATATTAATATTAAAACATATAAAAAGTTTAAATAATTTTAACTAACGTTGCAAAGTTACAAAGTTGCAACGTTACCTATCACAGTAAAAACAATACAAACATAACAATACAGTCTACCTCTACTAACATACATTTGGACTTTTATTCAGTTATTTAGTTATTCATACGGACATAAATCACAAGTTCTTGACATAGACATAATAGTGATTAAAAGTATTATAATCTAATGACAATTGGTGTTCAAATACCAATACCAAATATAGTTAACTGTAAGTTACAGATTCAAAACAAATTTAAAAAATCAATAACAACTATACTAACAGATATTTAGATTGTTATTGAAATTTATTCATAGAGACATGAATTTCAAAGTTATGGAGAGCTAAATACAATCTCAACTATTAAAAGTTATTCGTTCAGACGTAAAAACATATTATATAAGTAAAAGTAAAAACAAATTTAAAAAGTTACATAATATTGTAGTATAACATAATGAATATATTAAAACAAAAATAACAAATCCATTTTATGATAATAATTGGCAGTTAAATAAAACATATAAAAAGGTTAAATAATAATGCAATGTCAACTATATAATAGACATATAGATACATAGATTGTTATTAAAATAGCAAATTGTGTTTAAAAGTAAAAACAAATTAAAAAAGTTACTCAAATTCATTCTAAAAGTTAAAAACTAACAAAACATATAAAATATAAAAAGGTTAATAATATAATATAAAAGTTACATAATATTATTTAAATGCTTTTCTACATATTTTCATTAAATAGGCCATGTATTTGAAGTAGTATAAATAGAATTAATGTGTGACAGTACATATTGTAATATTAATTTTAAAATCCTAACAAACCGTTTGACAT
>NW_021770074.1:6768-7945 GCF_005508785.2 Acyrthosiphon pisum | reverse complement strand
GTCTTGAAAGGACTGCGGCCTCTTCGGTTCAGAAGTAGCAATCTCAAGTGGAAACGGTCCCGGTCCAGTGGGTTCACTACGTACATCCGAGCCAACGTCACGTTCGTCATCCGAATCAGCCGCGGACACCATTGTCTGACATTACCGAGATTTCTTTCTGGCCGCGGAACTGCCAGGTGTAATGCATCGGTATGTCGTGGTACAAGTATTGTCGAGCATCCGCGTTGGTCGCGTTGAGCGCGAAGAACTGCGTGAGTTTCGTGTGACGTACAGCTTGGTTCTGTAGCCGTTCTTCTTCTTGGCCCGGCGCAAAGTACACGTTCTGACGACCCTCCAGGTGAACAGGAAGCCTGACGACCACGTGACTTTTGCCGTGCAAATTGTACGAAAACAATCGCCAGATGGCTTCTGGCGGGCTGACGTATCTCGAGTTGACGTACCTAAAAAGTAATATTCAAAATATGACTAACAATACATTGACTGGCTCAATATAATATGATACCGTTTGGTGTTATTATTATTAATTATAATTATTCAAGTGAATTTAATTTATTTTTTGTTCTGTTGACGCATAGTATAATATATTACAATGTTTAATAATTTTAATTTATTTCGAAGTGAAGCGAATAGAAACATTTAACCATACTAAGAACTAATTTTTGAAAATTGTACGAAGACTTACAGTTCTTTACTTTGACTGTTAGTGAACAGATACACCATCGGTGTGTCATTATTAGTTTGGCATACTGCAATAAATGTGACTGATATATTATGATATGTTGTGACAAACAAATGTTGCAGTAGCACAGGTAAAACAAAAACGGCTTGAGTAGGTAAATATTAGTAAACTTATATTACAATTTAAATAATTTACAGAGTTGGAATTAGTATATTTTGTACTTTGAAAATAATTAAATTATAAAATTCAAAATAAACATTTTACATTTTAATTATAATATTCCATTGAGCATAATGACCAAGGCATCAAATGTTAAGTCAAAGAAAAAACTTGTATGAGCTGGAATACATTGACTGTGCGACTGTGTATAAATCACTGTATAATATTATACAAGAATGGCAAAGCTATAGGAATATTAATGTATGTCAACGAAAAACAACATCCATAAAAGCGTGTTTCACTTGAATGAAAAAACATAAAAATAATATAATACCTAAA
>NW_021770074.1:814-1859 GCF_005508785.2 Acyrthosiphon pisum | reverse complement strand
TGGCTATACAGAAAAATAAATAAAATCTTAATAAAATAACCTAACGTTATTGTATGATTTGAAAAAATAATTAACATGCATAAGTTAAAATAAGTAAATATCAGCTGACAGATGGCCCATTTTGTGTTATACAGTAGAATCCGCTTATTTGGGACACCGCATAAAGGGGACAACCGCTTAATGGGGACAAATTGTCATAGTCCCGAACGGATGTATAAGTTTAATGCAATTTAACTTCGTTTATCCGGGACAAACCATCGGTTATAAGGGACAAAAATAAAATCGTTTAACTAGATATTTTGGCCTAAATTATCTACGTTCTTATCGAAACTGTAATTATCTAATCTTTACGGCTCTATTATATTTTATATACGCGCGTATATGTACATATAATGTACATAAAGGTAATGTACGTATATCTCACGTCAATTATATCAATCATTTTTTTCTATTACCACGATAAGAGTCAACTAGCCTACGTACAAAATCGAAAACCTTTAGTTCACGTTCTTTCGTCGATGTGTATTAATGTATGTGCGTTTTTATTAATCCCAGTTGTGTTAGTACGTAACAATGTCTCGTAAAGATTTAACATTGATTGAAAAAATTTCTATACTGGATAAAATTAAGGCTCAACCTCATACTAGTCTTCGTGAGTTAGAGAAATTAATAGGCACGTCTAAATCGGTACTAAACCGATTGAAAAATAATGAAATAGCTATTCGTGAACAATATGAAAAATTAAACGACAACAAAAGTGCACCTGTAAACAGAAAAAGAAAACGAGAAGGCAAAGATCCCGAAGTAGACAAAGCTATGAACGAATGGTTTTCTGCTGTTACAGAACGTGGTGTTCGTATTTCCGGGCCCCATGTTAGAGCAGAAAGCTGAATTTTTTGCTCAAAAAATTGGACATAGTGATTTTAAGGCCACAGAAGTTGGATAAGTCCGGTGGAAGGATAGGCATAACATTAAATTCAAGCGATTTCACGGAGAAAATCTAGTGCTGATACAAACGGTGCTAATGAATGGTCTTTAGCTAAAT
>NW_021770074.1:0-764 GCF_005508785.2 Acyrthosiphon pisum | reverse complement strand
TCTAGCATGTAAGTCATCTCAGTATCCGGATAGGACAATGTGAGACGCCCGGGTCACGGCATCAGGTATGCAATCTGACTGCGTCGAAAACGCGACATAACGTGAAAAATTTAAAAAATTTATAAAAAGTCGGGTGTCCATGCAAATCATGTAGCCGCTGTATTTCTTTGGTTGTCTAGCAGGTCAGTTACCTCGAATGACGTGCGCCGTAGTAATTCGGGTAGGACAACGTGCGACGGCCGGGTCACGTCATCGGGTAGGTCGAATCGCGGACAACCAGGGTTACCATCCATACGATAATTATCGTACGCATACGATTATTTCATGATTGTGTACGATGTACGATAAATCTTAACTATCGTACACAAAAATACGATAATTTAATAATTTTACTAAAATCCAAAAATTCAAAAATAGATTTTTGTACTTTCTAAATTATTTGTTATCTTATATTAATCTTTTGACGGTTATCTTTTTTATTGGTTTTGGTACGTCGTTTAATGTTATATGTCCTGTTCTGATGTTCTGTGACTGTCTTTCAATATTAAAATTTAGAATTTTTTTGTTATTTACTTGGTTAAAAGCTTAAATTTTTTGAAAATAAAAATGGAAGTTGACTCAGATATTCCAGGGTGTAGTATGACTAGTAGCCCGACAACACCAAAAAAAATTCGAATGAATAGAGGCGGTGACATGGCAAAGAGTGAAAAACCAAAACATCGTTCACAAAAATTTCGGACTAGAGTGGCAGAAAAATCATTTGT
>NW_021770073.1:8626-9914 GCF_005508785.2 Acyrthosiphon pisum | reverse complement strand
ATACCAGTCGCCTAGATGACAATGAAGTGGAATGACATAAACAGTGGTGTATTGGTAAATATATTTATGGGTATACGCACTAATAAAATATGTATATTCCACCTAAAAAATTTTATCGCTCAGCTTGACTTGTTTTTTCTCGGTAGTAGTTACACTACAATAATTAACTTAATCCCTTATATTATATTATTTTTATTTTATTTTTTATTATTTTATTTTATTTTATTTTTTTTAACGTTTATTTAGATATACACAATCTGTAAATGTTGTTTTACAATAAGTGCATGTGATGGAGGTGTCGTGGCTTGAGTGGCTGGAGATAAGAAGCCGCCCATTGGAGGCACTTAAGGTTGGGATTTTAGGCTAGGATTTTAACTTGCTAGTAAGAGGGGGTGGGATTACAAATTGAGGGAGGTAGAGGTATAAACAATTTTAGATTAGTAGGACACGACACCAGGTACGTTTTAGACGCCTTCTGGGGTCACCAGGAATAGCGTTGGTAGATAGCTCTGAAATCAAGGGATTACGATGGCTGTGAAACTTAGAGTGTGTGCGTTTGTAGAAAGTTTTTGCGACGTTTTGGACTGTTGGAATGGCTAGATCTTTATGTAGTGTCGTTAGATACATAGTAGGGAGCTTTGGTTATTTGACGGAGACATTTTGATTGGAAGATTTGAATTTTGTTTAAGTTGGACTTTTTGGCTGCACCCCAGAGTTGGATACCGTATGTCCAGATCGGTTTGAGAAGAAGTTTGTATAATAGTAGCTTGTTTTTTAAGTTGATGTATTGTGATGTGAGGAGATAACGTAATTGGCGAGAGCGATTATTTAAGGCAAGTCTTTTGTTGTGGGTGTGAGTTGCCCAAGTTAACCTGCGGTCTAAATGTAGACCTAGGTATCGGACATTTTGGGCGGTTGGTAGAGGTACGTTGTTGAGGTAGATGGGAGGGCAGACTATTTGCCTTAGTGTGAACGTACAATGGATGGATTTTGTTTCGTTGATTTTTATTCCCCAGTCTTTGTACCAGGTTGATAAAAGATTGAGGTGATTTTGTACGAGGTTTGAGGCTATTTCGGGGTCGGAATGAATCGATAGAAGCGCCTTGTCGTCGGCAAAGTCACCAGTTGTAGTGTTGGGGGTGGTAGGTTGATCTGAGGTGAATAAATTGAAGAGTAAAGGTGCTGTTACGGATCCTTGAGGTACCCCTGCGTGAATTGGTGATACTTCGGATAAGGAGAAGCCAGATCGAACGGCAAAATGTCTGTTTTCTAAATAGGATTTGAATAA
>NW_021770073.1:5809-8576 GCF_005508785.2 Acyrthosiphon pisum | reverse complement strand
AATGCAGAACAACGAAACTCAAAGAAAAGCGCTGAATATTAAATAATACAACGTATTATTATATATTAGGCTTTTCTGTGAGAGTCGATGTGCGTTGCAAGAGCGCTGGTCACGAGATGAGGCAGGTCGGAACCAGTGTTGCCAGATTGAAAAACATAAATGTTCGTACGTTAAAATTCAAATGATAAGGTGGTGGGGGGGGACAACCCACTCAAAAAAAATGTTAGTAACAAAAGACCTAGTTGTTTTTGAAAAATTTGAACTTTAGTAGGTTAATAAACATTCTATTTATTTCATGTACTTTTTGGTGTTTCATTCTATGATGCCCTTTTTCTGACAAATTTCTTGTGGCCACCTATGATTATTGGATAATATATCTTCATAATTTTAAACGATTCATTAATTAATTAAATGATTTCCTATGGTAGGTAAAGAATAAGTAGTCAAAGATAAAAATGTAATAATATCATATATTATAAATTAAGATTTATTTGATACATCAAATATAAAATACCAATCAATAAATAAACAAATTAAAATTAAAATTTCACATTTTTAAAAATCTTCTTTATCTCCAAACTATTTGTAGTCGGCTATATTATACTCTCAAAACTCAATACCTACTTTCATAAAAATAAAAAACAAATAAATAATATTACAAAACTAGTCAACTATTCAATAATATTTTTATGAATACCATATACTATATTATTTAATTATACATATTATTATTAATAATATCATGTATTTATTTTTAAAACAGAAATTATGTTCCAGAACCAATAGCTATAAAAAAAAACCCAAAAATAATATATGGCTATATGAACATCATCCAAACCAGTTGGATTTGTTATATTCCTGAAATCAAAATTAACGATAAACACTTATGTATGTAATGCATTTTTTTCAATACAAAAATAATATTTATGATTATGATAAAATATTGTGTTAAATACTTAGACCTAGTGTCAGGCATAAAATCTGAATATCTTTCAACTGCACGATCCTTAATAATGATATAATTTATCAAACCATCTTCCAGAGATGTATTATTGTAGTTGATACCAAACCAGTTGGTTATTGTTTATATCTGAAAAACAAAAAAGTCTGTTAAAAATATTTTATTTTTCATAATTAAAATAACCATTACAAAAAAAAGAAACAGAATTAAAAATTACTACAAGTTAAAGATATAAATAAAAACAATATAAAGTAAACACTTATTATAAAAAAACAAAATAATACAACATTTTAAATATATTATAATAAATAAATAAAACTAATCAGACTCAAAATCAAACTCATCTTCTCTGTTTATTTCTTTTTCATATAAGTTTTTAGAAACCATCATGTCTATCATTTTTTGTGAGGGATTAAAATTAGTACAATTACTACTATTAATTTTCATTTCCTGAGAAGCAAACAAACAACCCTGAATAGTATCAGTAACTAATCTGTTCCTAGTTTTTATTTTTATAAGATTAACTTTACTGAAAATGCGCTCACAATCAGCATTGGAATGAGGGAGGCATAATACACTAAGAGCAAAATTCGACAAATGTTTAAATGGAAATTCGTCATTCATAAATTTAAGGCCAGATAGTTTGTACCAAAAAACATCTGGCTCGTCCAAATGACATTTGATATCCTGAGGAATATCAAAATGAGGCAAATTTCTCCATTCATTATCAATTAGTTGTATTACTTCATTATTCCCTAATGATATCCTAGGTAATAAATTTATTAAATTAAATAAAGAGCTATATTCATCCCTTGTTTGAATAGATAATGCGGTTTTAGGATCCATTAATTTTATTCCTGGCATTACAGGGTCACCAAAGTTATACTTTTTTTTAATTTGAAGACATGCTATTTTTAAAAAATTTTGAACCCTTGAATAAAACTCATCTACTAATGCCTTATTATTAAATATAGAATTCTTTTGCATTTCTTGCATAATTTTGATTCCCAAGTATATTTGTGATTTTGGTAAAAACTTATCAGATTTTTCTGGATTAATATCATTAATAGGTGTTGTTTTTATGTAATTAGGGTTCATATATAATAATAAAATTTCTTTATATGTTAAAACCATTTTATCATGAAGTTGTGTGATAACAACATTAGAACTCTGAAAAAAAGAATTTAAAGAAGTGAATTTTGGTAAGATATAGTCCATGAAAAGAAAAATTAATTTTATAAGTGGGTCATTTAATGATTTGTAAATACTGTCAACTGTCAAAAGTCTTTCAGTTAAAATTTTATCTTTAAAATACAAATTTAAAGCATCCCATTGTTCTAACAATCTAGATACAACTGCCTGTAATGATAACCATCTCGTTTGAGATGGATGCAATATTTTATGAGTGGGTGTTGAACAAAATTCTTGGAATTGAACAAATTGAGCATTTCTCTTAGAGCTCATTGAGAAAAAAGAGTAAATACTTCGAGTTAGTTCTTCACAGCGTTGAGGAAGACTTTTACACGCTTCGCTAGCACATAAATGTAGCGAGTGACAAATACATGTCCAAATTGTTATGCCTGGGAAGTTTTGTATCATGCGACTGGCGACCGAATTATGAGCACCCATCATAACATTGCATCCATCTGACCCAAAACCAATTAAATTATTAAGAGGAATATCATAATCATTTAATGCTTTTAATATACTATTAAATAAATTTTCTCCTGTTGCACCTTCAAATGTCTTATTTTGGTTATGATCATTTGGTCCAAATACACAAGACAGTTCAAAAAAATGACTGAC
>NW_021770073.1:2929-5709 GCF_005508785.2 Acyrthosiphon pisum | reverse complement strand
AATTTTACCTATATCTTTGTTAAAATACCTAACGACTACACATGATTGTTTTGTACAACTAATATCAGTGGACTCATCAGTAAGAACGCTAAACTTAACTTCTCTGAGGCATTGTACCAAATACTCTTTATGACACTTCCCAATTACATTTTTCATAATGGCAGTAGTCTTAGTTCGTTTAAGATGAAATGTTTTTTTGCTATCTCAGAATCTGGGAAACAAGTTTTAATTAAATCAGAAAAATGGTCCATAGTATTAAAGGAAATGTTATGTTCGGCCAGAAAAGCTGTTATTTTAATTTCGGCATTTTTTACTTTTTCGGATAGTGGGGTAATTTTGGGTTTTAAAGCTTGTACAAAAGATGATGAATTTGATAAACTTAAAGATTTAGTTTTATGTTTTTTACTGTTTACATGGCGGTTTAATGACGAAATTTCAGTTGCTAATGTGATGTTACAAATAATACATTTCGCATTAGTTACAGAATTCTTATCTGGACGTAACCAATTCGAAAATAATGGATTTGATTCCCATGTCTTTGAGTATACCTGTTTCCTATGTTTCCCCTTAGCTTCTCCTCGTTTTATGCGTTTATACTCGGGTGTTAAGCATCTATCAGAGTCAGATTCAATATTATCCTCCTAGGAAATAATCATAACGAATATTTAAAATCATAATATAGAACTATAATTAATATAAATAAAACATTCCCTTATATGACAAGTGAATTAGAAGTTGCAGGGTATTCACTAAGCTTATATAATACATGTAATTACAATGAAAAGTTTTATAAAAAGATCGATATTGTGATATTTAATTTTATATGAGTATATATTATTTATAATTTGTGTTTAATTTTTACCAATATTATATATTGACAACTGTTGTAGTACAGATTTTAAAATATAGACAATTCAATATACATAAATTAATATTAGTGTATAATTATATCAAATTCTCAGAAACTTAAATTACTCCTTAAAAGTATCATGGAAAAAAACTACTGAAAGAGTAATATTTTTTTGGGTATTTAGAAATCCGATTTTAATGTTGTCAAAAAATTTGTATTCATTTACCTATTTACTAGGTTATGAAGGGAAAATACCTATTCAACATTTTACTTCTTTATACATATTATATTATACTATATAAATATAATATATGTAGGTATTTTATATGCTTAAAAGTCAAGATTTTAAAATAAATATTGCATAATATGATAATACATATAGGTACTTACATTTTCATTCATCAATTTTACTACTTCATCGTCAGATGAATCGTCACTTTCAACACCAGTATGTTGGCTTGAATTTAATATATTCTGTATACAGAAAATAAAATAGTTTGCTTATAAAAATTAGAAAATGAGGCAATATCAAATGGAAATCTTACTTTTTGTACAGAAATTGTATCTTTTGAACTAGTACTAGGTTGAGGTTGACTTATATTTTTATTTACTGGTTCAGAACTCTAGAATATTATAAACGATATGAATATATAGAGTAATGAGTATTGTTTATACTTTACAAACATTAAATACAGTGTTTTAATATTTCCATACGTTTACATAAACTAAGTAGGTACATAATTTAAAAAATAAATAAAAATACTCACCATTTCGTTGCTCTTTTCTTTTTTAATTAAAAAACGATCCATAATTCAAAACTTTATTTAAAACTTTAACGGTATATAAAGGTTATATTATATTTATTATATTATAAACAAACAAATAAAATAAATATGAAAAAGTAAATACTAACGTAAACGTAAGCTGTAAAGCCCGATTTCTATGGAAAATAGAACTAAACAAGCAAATTGAAATTGAATCACCAACACACCGGACACTGTGAGATAATAAAGAATTTATTATCTATGGTGGGAACACGATTTAAGATAGTAACAATATACTATCTTTAATCGTGGTGGGAACAAGATATCTTTTTTTTTCATTTTTATCAGTCTTATCAGTTATCACGTACTTCATTTCTAAAAACTACAGTACTGTAACACAATCATTTACAACTTATTTCCATGTTTATAAAAAAAAATATTTACATTTTTATGAATTTAATGGCAAGATATTTAAATGTTCGTATTTAACCGTACGAATGTTCGTTTTTTAAAATGTTCGTACATTAATTGGAAAGGGTTAAAATGTTCGTACGAAAACGAACATGTTCGTACGTCTGGTAACACTGGTCGGAACGGGCGCGTGTCGCGTCGCCAAAGTTGTTCCCCCCGCGGCTCCACTCCACCCCACTGCGATGGCATAATGTCGTGTATAAAAACGGTCGCACTGTAGTATCGCAGACCGCAGTGTCACTCCTAAATCACTCCTATATGTCACGCCCAATTTTAAATGCATAAACACGTACCCATGTATTGTGGGTATGTACGCACACAACAATAATAAGAAAAAACGACCACCTGACCTAACGCAGGTACCCATATTTACCTACGTTTTTACTTACGTATTTAAACGTAAATAGGTGTACACGTCATTATGTGTCAAGGTCTCCGGTGTCCACCCAACGCAAGCATGGTGACCGTTATGTTTATAAAGTTACATTTTTAGTATATTGGTGTCTTTTATCAGTTACACATAATCTTATAATATGTAGGTACCCATATCATACATCATTATATCATAATATATGTATATAATAAATATGACGTAAACATTGAGCATAATATATTCAAGCCTAATAATAATATATTCATGCGCTCTCCGCTACGTCAATCGGTCCCGGGTAACGGAAACGGGTAACGGGCAAACT
>NW_021770073.1:0-1370 GCF_005508785.2 Acyrthosiphon pisum | reverse complement strand
CCCGCTTTCCGCGACCCCCGCTCCCGCCCCCTGGACTCGTCTATAAATTTAGCGGGGAACGCGAATAAGCCTTCGACGGGGCCCGTGCGAGGTACATACTCGAATTTTAAAAAAAAAAACACAGAAAAAAAATTCGATCCGAAAAAAAAAAATAAATTTAACACGGCCGCCGCAAATTAACTCGATTCCCGGAGAGGCCGGAGATCGAAACCACGACCCCCGGGTTATCCGCACCTACGCCTAACCGACCTGCCTACCTACTGAGTTGAGAACTGGCGTCAAATCTGTGACTCTTAAGCCGTTTCACCGTCCCGGCGGATTACGAACGCGGTTCGGCCGCCCGCTCCAGGCGTCGGAGTGGGCGATCAGGTCGCGTCGTCCACCCTCGGACGTCGATTATGCGAGATTTTGCGAAAAAATTGACGCATGTATTTAGGCCTGTATTTAGCGATACCTACTCGACGGCGGCGCCGCGGGCCATCCGCTTTCCGCGACGTCGCTACGTGCGCGCGCGGCCTATAAATTTAGCGGGGAACGCGAATACGTCTTCGACGGGGAGGGCGGACGTGTCTATGAGTGGTAAAACTCGACTTTTCCAAAAAATTATTGCACGTGATCTCGGCCGCGGCGGGCCCGCCGGGAAAAAAGTACGGCCGTGCGCCCGGAAGATCGAATTTTCTCTTTGGAAAAAAAAAAAATTGATCCAACACGGCCGCCGCAAATTAATTGGAATCCCGACGGCTTCGGTTCGACGTGGTAGCTCAGGCAGGCCATCCGGACGACCAGGTCGCTACGTAGCGGACAAAGTCTTTGACAGGGTATTTTCGAAAACGCCGCCGGAAATTCGAAATTCCGTAAAAAATCATATAGCCGCCGCTATTTTTTTGTTGTCTAGCAGGTCAGCCACCACAGTTATCCGGGTAGGTAATCCGACTCCGTCAGCGGACAATGTGAGACGGCCGGCTCACGGCATCAGGTATGCAATCTGACTGCGTTCTTACTGTCGCCAAAAACGCGAGATAACGTGACAATAAATTTAAAACATTTCGGGCGTCCATGCAAATCATAAAGCTGCCGTATTTTTATGGTTGTCTAGCAGGTCAGTCACCTCGAATGACGTTCGCTGCGGTAATACGGGCAATGTACGACGGCCGGTTCATGATTGTGGTGTGGTCGTCGTCTCGAGGTAGACGGTAATATCATTATTCTATGATGATAAGGATCTATGATAAGGCTAGAACCATTGAGGTTCGACGCGATAGCTCGGGTAACCACGTAGCGGACCATGTCTATGACAGAAAACGCCGCCGGAAATTCGAAATTCCAGACCCCCAATTTTGTTGGTGTCTAGCATGTAAGTCATCTCAGTT
>NW_021770072.1:7265-7387 GCF_005508785.2 Acyrthosiphon pisum | reverse complement strand
TGCAGTGTACAAAGTCAAAGTGGCAATGCATTTTTCAACATAGTCAATGTAAATAATAAAAAAATAAAAATAAATAATAATTAAAGAAATAATTTGTTAAATAATTTAAGACAACGGTTTTT
>NW_021770072.1:6767-7165 GCF_005508785.2 Acyrthosiphon pisum | reverse complement strand
TTCTAGATTTTAGTTCACTAAATTTTTTAATTAGATCTGAAAAATCAAGTGTATTAGTTATATCCCTTTCAGCAGATAGACGAACGAGTGAGTTTAATTTTTCTTGGTGAAGGGACGTTCTTCTGGCGTTTTCAATTAGATCTAATTTTGAATTTGTTCTTTCTGCTTCACAATTCGAAACTGGCAAAGTTAAATAAAGTCGTAGAGAAATGTACACATTTGGAAAGACTTCTTTTAAATTATTTTCATGTACATATAAGTAAATATTTTGAGGAGAAATTATTGGTAAATTTAACTGCATTACATAACTAGAAAAGTGCACAATCTCTTGTCTTATATTTATTGTATCAATATCATCTTTAAATGTGCTAATGAATATGGTCGGCAGAAGTCTCTGA
>NW_021770072.1:3328-4765 GCF_005508785.2 Acyrthosiphon pisum | reverse complement strand
TTCGTGTATTTGGCCCTATCGACCCAAAAACCACACCAGTAATTGTTATACAATTTGTACAAATTTGTAACCACAATTCCAAAATTTGTACACCCCCCCCGTCGCCCGTAAAATCCGAAATCGATTTCCGGGTGCCAGCATCACGTGACGCTAGCACCCGGATTTCGTTGTATTTGGCCTATCGACCCAAAAACCACACCAGTAATTGTTATACAATTTGTACAAATTTGTAACCACAATTCCAAAATTTGTACACCCCCCCCGTCGCCCGTAAAATCCAAAATCGATTTCCGGGTGCCAGCATCACGTGACGCTATAGCACCCGGATTTCGTTATATTTGGCATATCGACCCAAAAACCATACCAGTAATTGTTATACAAGTTGTACAAATTTGTAACCACAATTTAAAAATTTGTACACCCCTTTTATTGCAATTCTACTATACTATGTTTATTGTTTTGAATGAACAAATAAATATTAAATGAACGATATTAAATGTAGGTACTATTATATAATATATAATATATAATATATTACTATTATGTATTATTATATAATATAATAATAATTAAATAGGTACCTATAACTTCTACCATCTTTCTTATTTTTATGCAAAAATTATATTTAATATGTAGGTACCTACCTAGGGATATTTTGAATATAACATAATATAGGTAATATTAAATATGAATGTAACCTTATATTATGAAATTTATATGTACTGTTACGGCTGGGCCACACATAGCGGTTGAGCCGCAGCGGTTTGGTTAAAATATTGGGTGATTGAAAAATTATTATATTTTAAAACTTAGTAATCTGAGTGTCCCAATTTCGTACATTTTCGTACAACTTAAAGTTAAAAGTAAAAAATCTGGCGCTGGAACCGATGATATTTACACAAGTGCGTGATATTTATACAAGCCATTACATTTTTTGTCAGATAGAAATAAACCAAAAAATACTAGAGACACTTATGATGCACAGGTAATAACAACATTATTTTAATAATTATTTTAAAAATAATTAATTGGTAGTTTTTATTAGTTTATATTTAATACAATATATGATACATTTATGTAAGTTTGTTTACATTAATGATCTGAATCTTATTCAAGATTTTTTTTAAGAGTACTACATATAACTACACTTACTTTTGTGGATTATTTAATTCAAAACTGACAATCCAATTTGTATTTGATATTGAACTAAACAAATTCACCCATTCAATTGCATTTTCCATATCAATTAAGTTTGCTCTAATAATAATATTTTTTTTTTTCTAAGTCTGACTTTGACCAATCAATTTCACATATGAAATATTCATTCATTTGTCTTATTATGTTTTCAAATAAAGACATTTTTATTAATAGAAATAGCATTTATAAAGAAAAATAAATTAGCAAACTAACATTATCAATATTTTTAATATTTAAAAA
>NW_021770072.1:0-774 GCF_005508785.2 Acyrthosiphon pisum | reverse complement strand
TATGTATGAAAATGAAACGACAGTTGAACATTACATCATTTACCCAAACAAAAAGAAATAAAACAGAAACTTTACTTCTGAAAATGTATCAATTGATCAAGCTAATTTATCAGAACCTGCCTTCAACTAGCAAAAATTATACTGATAATCACACCCTCAATTTGACTCCTAATTCTCATAATAGTATGCCCAATGATTTGGATAAGACACTCACAGCTGGGGTAAATGATATTGGTAATTATGTACATAATTTATATACAATAATATTATATGGTCATATGGTCATATTTAATTCATATTCTTGAAAATTATGTTTTAGTTTTATATTAAAATGAACCCCCCCCCAAAAAAAAAAAAAAATGAATGCTGAATAGGGCCATGATAGAACTCATAGAACTCAAACTTAATATTTGGCACACAAGCTGAGACAGGATACGTAGACTACAATAGATACATGCCTGCTTTATAAAAAAAAAAGTTTAATAGCCCCCCCAAAAATAAATTATTCAATTGATTCCTAAAATATTAATAAACCTTTAAAAATTCAGCTGTATTTCCCTTTTTTTTTTTTTTGGAAAGATTTTAAAGCTTATAATTATTTTATATTGCCTACCTTTCTATAAATCGTGGCTAACATACTAAAGTCCTATACTCATATATTTATTACAATCATTTCAAACATGAAACGTAAATTTTCTACAGAAAGTCTACAAATTGCTACATCAGCTGATTGTTTGATGCAATTTGATTTTAATGGTAGTTTGCATCTGATTG
>NW_021770071.1:305-941 GCF_005508785.2 Acyrthosiphon pisum | reverse complement strand
GCTGTTTACGGACATTTTCTGTTTCCAATTTTTGTATATATTTTTTTTAATAATACAAATACAAATTATAACAATAATGCAACAATGAGGTACTTACCTACACGTATTGTACATTATAATTAATTATATAAAGCTCCATTACACTATTGTCTATAGTCTATTAAAAGTATGTAATAATTAATACCACTGGCATATTTATAGTGGGTGGGCCACAGGGAATTTGCTTCTCCTCCAAGACGCTTATCTAACGATATAAAATCTTTGTATACTCTTTACTCACAAGTCACAAACGAAAAAAAATTCTGAGCGAAAATGGACAGCCTATATTAATATTACTAAGTACATTTTATGATACTAATATGTTATTCTTAATTAATATTGTAATTCAAGCAATTCATTTTACTATTAGGCATTAGTTCTATAATAGGGTGAATTCCCAAAATATTGCATTTAGAAATGCCATTGTGTGTATGAATTATAGCAATATATTTACATAGGTTGGAAAATACCTACAAAATAACCACGAATAACAAAAACTACAATTATCATTAATCTTCGTTTACAATATCTAATTTCGTCAAAATTTGAACTTGAAATATCTATAAAAAAAATTGTGATTATACAAGTACTTATATT
>NW_021770071.1:0-205 GCF_005508785.2 Acyrthosiphon pisum | reverse complement strand
AATTAGATTTTTAGTTACAGTAAGACCTATCAAAGTTACCTTTGAATTGAAATAAAATATTTTTTACAGTCGTCATTCCTCAGGAAAAACGTTTGAATTATGAAATATTAAAAGTTCTGATAACAGTGGGCAATCGATCTTCGATATTCGACTTCGCTATGGTCTTTTCTCAGCGAAAAGTAAAGATAGTTTAACAGGTAAAAGT
>NW_021770070.1:7498-17979 GCF_005508785.2 Acyrthosiphon pisum | reverse complement strand
TAGATTTTCATGTTGAACAGTTATATTTTTCATCAATGTTTTCCTTGTTAATACATGGCAACCATTATATCCAACTGTTATCAATTTTTTAAAGTCTTCATGCTCCACTAAATTAAATGGCAATGAAGCATTAATGACTAGATTTTGAATCATCAAATTTAACTCCTCTAAAATATGAATATTTATAAACAATTAAAACTATATAATTTTACAGCAGTAGTAAAAAATAAGCAACAAACACAATGACAAATAAATATAAAATTAAAAAATTAAAATCACAACATTAATGAATGTTAGTCTGATTTAAAAATGAGTTAAACGTTTACTATACAAATAAATTACCCAATTTATAAATGTGAAAATAATAATTAATAGTGTTAGCTAAAAACTTAACTTCATAAAAAAAACTTTAAATTGACTAACACAGCCATACCCTAAATTATCACAGATATTTTTATGAGGATTCTTAAAAAAAAACCTGAACCTGGTTCATTTAACCAAACTTTTAGAATAATTGTATTAATGGACTCTACCTCGGTAGTATACTTCCGCAAATATTAAGTTACAGGCAAAGGGTAAAATATTTTGTAATCAACAATTTAAAACTAAAATTTGACTTACTTTGAGATGTCAAAGTATTTTTTCTAGAAAAATCTAATATAGTAGTAACTTTTGATTTCTTTTCTTTCACCAAATTTAAGCTCTTATTTGTTTCTTCTGTAACATAATCACTTGTTCTCTTCAATTTGGTTTGAGTCTCGACAGTCTCGTCATTTTTCGAAGTCCAAACATTTTTATGTTGCATCTAAAATAAATTGGGTAACCTCTCTATATTTTTTAGGTATTAGGTAATAGGTATTATATACCTAATATATTATACAATGCTCCGAAAATAATCTGTTTAAACTTATATTATAATTATAATAATAGTAGAACAAAGATACAAAGTATTAATCGTTGGAATAAGTACTTACTTCTAAATGTTTTAACAGATTTGAACATGTCCTTGTGTCTGCTGTTAATAATTTAGTTGATACACAATATTTACAACGAACCAAATATTTTTGGTATGATTCAAAATCTTCTTTTAATTTTACAATTTTAAATATATTTTCATATTTAATCCAAGGAAGATGGTAGTCACTATTTACACTATTTAAAGTTTTATCTGCCATAATTGTGAACTCGCAAAATAATGATTTAACACGTTGAAAACAAAAATACGTAAAATAGTGTATAACAATAAATTAATAATATACTATGTCAATATAATGTGTGATGTGTCACTGTCGCACTTCATTCTGCATTTCTAAATGGCTTATTGGATTTTCATAGACCATAGACCTTAGACCATGGTTAGTATGGGTACTCTACAGAGACGTCAGAGACAGACGCTCAGTCACAGTAGATAAAATATAAAAGATAAGCAATACGGCAATACCCATTAGTCTTTAATATACAAATTTATTTATAGCATTCTTGTTATTGCAATCGGTATCGTTGATCGGTAACCACTAATCAGTAAACACTAAACATGATATACACCAATACCGGTCATAATTTTATTATTGTATGAATGTATGATATTAAATATTGATAGATGTTATCAAATATCGATAACTGAATTACCTACAAATTTGAAATTTCCAACAAAAATTATACGTTTTCTATTTTTCGTTTTAAATTGTATAACCAAAATCCTAAAAAAATATATTGTTATACTATTAAAGTATTCCGAATATAGTATTTGGAATACTTTCGAAGGTATTCTGAATACTGCGTAAAATACTTTTAGGAAAAGTATTTTCAAAAGTATTCTGAATACCTAAATAGTATTCCGAATACTGTATTCGGAATACTTTATTCGGAATACTACCCAAGACTGATTATTATCACTACTAAACCCAATACTACACATACTATATATACGTAACCAGTTTCACGTTCCTCTAGAATACATACAACTGATTTTTCGCTACTTTTAAAATTATTATCCCGCGAACTTTCGTATTTTATTGTATTTTCACTTTCTGTTGTACTATGATAATCTATCGATGTTTCGCTTGTAGTACTATTTAATTCGTAATCCGTGTACGCGCTTCCATTTTCTGTGACTTGCATTTCCGCGACTTGTATTTCCGCGACTTGTGTAGTGCGACCTATTGTACTAGTCACGTATTCATGATTACTGTTGCTTTCCGTAACATTGACCCTGACTGACCTAATTGTTGTCATGTTAATAACATTTGGTTTTAATCTATTACTACTTCCGCTCTCCATATTTTCTACTACATTAGATACTAAATAGTAATCAAATATTCCTAATTCCATTTGTTCTATCATACCATCTGTTCTTTCTACAATTACTGTACAGGATTTTTCCCATAGACATATAAATAAATGGACTGCACTTAGAGAGAGAAATCATGAAACCGACATTGATGAGAAAGATACAAACTGTTGGGGGCAAGCATGGGGGAAATAATTGAATAGTCAAATTATTCCATGATATTATTCATGACCTTATCAATGATGGTTATCACTACTTATCAGTTTTATAGTCTATAAATTACAATAATTTCATGGCATGAATGAAATATAATTATTATTTCTTTCATGATTGCCCCCAACAGTTTCTATCTCACTCACACAATGTACATTTCAGATTCAGATAGACAGGTGGTGAGGAAAGCGCAGTCCATTTATTAATATGTCTATGATTTTTCCAAAAATGTTCGTATTCACTGATAACACCGTATACTGCCCTAATAAGCCTAATGGCCGTATACGCCAAAAATTGAAAAACAGGTTTTTTTATACTGTAATTTTCTAAATTTAGTTTCAATTTTTTTATGTGCTAAGCAAAATCGTCGTATGAGCCATTATTTACGAGATAAACAGGGAAATGCATATACGGTTTTCTAAAAAGTATAAAGTTTACTAAGCAAAAAGGCAGTATCCACCATGTACTAAGCCAAAAGGCAGTAAGTGATCTCACTATACGACTTTTTTGCTTAGTATGGGTTCACATACGTCTTTTCCGCTAAGGAAAGGACATCTATTTTTCAGCCGTATGTGACTATTTATAGAAACATTAATAAATATTATCATGATTCATGTTGTTTACTTCACGTATTATAATTCTTGTCATTGGTTATTAATAATTTCGTATTTGTGACGTAATATGATTTGTGTTTATCATGGGTTTTAAACTATATTAGTATTATTATTATTATTAGAATTATATTGCTTTCTAATCACAAAATGTTATTATTGTGGATTTGTGGTTAACCAAATTAATTAAATTGTTAACGAAAACAATCACATATTTTATTATCTCATTCATAAATGTATCATTGTATCCTATATGGTTATAATATATAAATACGTATATTTATATTCCTGTTTTACTCTTACTCATAAGTTATAACATAAATATTAAAAATTAAAATGCATCGGTCTCGTGCGGAAAAATTAATGATGTTAGCTGAGAAATCAAAAAATGATGAAAAAACTAATCGAGGTAAGATTATTTTCTCTTTAAACTAATATTTTAAGTAACATTTACTACAAATTTATATTATAAATTATTAGTTAGTGTATCTATGCCTAATAATATTGCCAGTAAAATATACAGATGGGCATCATTGATGTGGTTAGTTAGAAGCTTAGATCATGAAGACATCCAATTAATATTATTTTTTTAACCTAGGTAGTGATGTAATATCCTCGTTGTTGGAGCTGGTCAGAGTTATATTCTGATAGCCGTTAACTACGAGTATATTATGATTTTGCAGGAAGCGAGACCACTCGTGTTGATGATGAAGAAGTTGACTGGGTAGTTTATAAATAAATGTAGACAGGTGAAAAGATACTTTGTAGTTTATTTAAATGTTCTTCAGAAATTGAGTCCAAATAACAATGTTTTTACACAGAGTGACGTGAAGGTGCTTGTTGTGCTCTGGAGTAGGCACGTCTGAATACAGGCTGTTTCAGGCTCCCTTTTATATTCGGGTCCCTGCTCCCCTGCCTATCGATACGCTATCTTGTTTTTAACGGATGTGGTGAACCTATAGGAGTCATCTCTTCTGTGAATTACTAAATATTTATCAGTTATTACATCCTGGTCTATAGGTTGCGTATATATACATATATATGCATATCTACTCGTGGCATTGGCAATCCCTATATCCTGTCAATAGATATGTAATTTATGTGTTTAGAAAATATGACTCGCGAATAACCATTCAGTTATTTTGATTATATGATTAACTCTTTAACCTTTTATTGTGTTTGCGTATTTGCAATTTGACTATTACCAAATTGTTTAAGGAGGTAATTTGCCTAATCGCTTATGCCGAATTTAACTATTCATTTATGTGTTGCGAGTAAACGGTTACTATCCGTTACAGTGATAAGAAAGTTACAATTAAAACTAAAAGAGATGTCACCAGCAATAATTTACCCCAAACAGAGAATCCAATTGAAAATAAAATGTACAGTTCAACTGTTAAGTTATAGTTTATGTTTCATTTAAAATGTTATATCCATGAAGCATCAAATTGTATTAATAGTTTTTCTATTACAGGAAGTAATAAAATATATACAATCAAAATGGATGTATTTACAAGCAATGATTTACCTCTTACCTATCCAGGACATCCTACTGTATGTAGCTCAACTAGTAAGTTACACTTTTATATTTTATATACATTTCAAAGTCTATGCATCGTTTATTGTTTGTTTATCACCTATATACTTTAATTAGTATGTAAATCACATAAAAAATGATTGTGTCTTTTTAGTTTCTAATTTATAAATTATAAAAAACAATTTTATTGAACTTTTATCATAATGTACAGTGTATACCCTTTTACTTTTACTTTACTATTATTTACTGATTCAAAATATACTCATCTCAAATGAATAACTTAACAAATATATTTTTTTTATATCATATAGCAATTGAATAATATAAGTTATATAATATTAAAACATAACAATTGTCAATTTATAATTTAAAATGATTGAGTTTTTAAAAACATAATATATAATTTCAACTCGCATAATATATAATTTACAACTTAATAAAATATATGAATATACACAAAATTGTTTTATCAAGAAAAAGAACAGAAATGTTTATGTTTTTGTATTGTATTATTTTTATTTTATACTGACATAGTAATATTTACTTACAAACAAAAAATTTCAAAATGTTTTTAACTTGATAAATTTTTTTTAAATCAACTGAGAAAAGCTAAGTTATTTCAACTGTAAATTAAACTAGTTAAATTCATAAGTTGATTAGAAGAAAATAAACTAACTAGCTAAGTTAAAAAGTTGAAAAAAAATTAACTTTTTAACTTAACTTTAACTTTTTAACTTGTTAATGCCCACCTTTGATAACTATTATATTATATTACTATGTATAATATATATATGAATATATTAATTTTTGTTCATTAAAAAGAAATATATTATTTGAATTACCTATGTAGAAACTTCATCAATATCAACTACAATAGTGGATGACTCTTTTCTTGATGCTGATTATGTTCCACCAGGTGAAAAAAAGAAATTTGAAGAATCTAGTTTTGATATTAGTCTTTCAAATCATGAAGCTGTCAATTTAGTAGATAATCTTTGTGATACAGGTAATAGTTTGTTTTATTTTATTTAAAAAAAAATTAAACTAAATTAATTATTTATTATTTAGTTTGTCTAGAATTGCAAAACAATGCTGAAAATGCAATGAATTTTGAAGAAGTACATGAATTCATACCAGAAACTAATAGTGACACTGAATTTTCCTTTGAACTTTATACAAAAACTGGAGAGATAAGAAAACGTAAAAAATTCAAAATGAATCTGAACAAGAGAAAACAAATTAAACAAAAGAAAACTGCATCAAAACATCAAGTTCAAGACCCTTGTGATATAAATAAATGTAAAAAAAAATGTAACGCTAATATATGTAGTGAACAGCGGCACCTAATTAATAATCAATTTTGGGCTATGGCTGCATTGCAAAAAAAATAATTTATTTTAGGTGCCTGTAGTACTTCAGCAGTAAAACGAAGAAGAAGTGGAATAAATAATAACAGAAAAAGTAAAACTTATAGTTATCGTTTAACTGACCATAAAGGTGTATCTGTTGCAGTATGTAAAGTTTTTTTTTTGACAACATTAGGTTTCAAAAAAAACAATGATAAGGTGGTTTCAAATATTCTTAATAAAACAGCTACTGGTAACATTACACCTAATACAGAAAAAAGAGGTAAACTAGTGCCTCACAATAAATATCAACACAGTGACTTGGTTAGTGAGCATATTGAGACATACCATCCAACAATATCTCACTATAGACGAGAGCATGCTCCCAATACTCGTTATTTACCTAGTGATATAAATGTAAAAATGATGCATCAAGATTTCATTGAAAAATATCCTGAGCGCAGCATTTCATATGATTTTTACAGAGGTAAAATAAAGGAAAAAAACATTTCTTTTGCCAATTTAGGCCACGAAGAGTGTGAGTCATGTGAGAAATTTAAACTACATGGTCATGATAAAGAGTCAATAGAAGAAGACTGTGATACATGTACTAATTGGAAAATACACGAAGAAAAATTCATTAACGCAAGAAATTTATACAAATTACATGTAAGTGAAAAAGATAATTTTAATGAATGTCTAACGATCTCTGCAGATTTACAGAAAGTAATAATGCTACCAAGAGCAGAAATGTTCAAAAAGGTAATTTTCACAAGGCGCATAATAGCATACCATGAAAGTTTTGTTCCTGTTGGTAAAGTTAGTTCTCATAAACCATTAGCTTGTATATGGCATGAAGGTATTACAGGAAGAAATAAAGAAGATTTAATAAGTATATTCTATATGTTTTTAAAAACCAAAAGAGATATAACTGTTATTAAAATTTGGTTGGATAATTGTGCCAGCCAAAATAAAAATTGGTGTCTGTTTTCTTTTCTTGTATATGTTGTGAATTCATATGAAATATCAACTAATGAAGTAATAATTTATTATTTTGAGCCGGGACACACTTTCATGAGTGCTGATAGTTTTCACCACTAAGTGGAGATGGCATTGAAAAAACAAAATAAGACCTATGATTTCAATGATTTTGAAGATGCTCTTAAAAGTACTAATAAAGGCAAAGTTGATGTGAAAGTAATGGAACATGACTCATTCTATGATTGGATAGATTATAAATCTTCTCAAAAACTAAAACAATGCCGTGTTCTTTTAAAAGATATTGTTTGTATAAAAGCTGAGAGAGGAAAGTTTGTTTTGCAATATAAAACCAAACTAACTGAAACGGAATTTAAGGAATTAGACTTTATTTGCAAAAAAAATATGAAAAAAAATGGTATTTTGATGGCTTTGCCAAAAGTTAAACCATGTGGTGTGGCCAAAGAAAAGGTAGAGAGTATACTACAGAACTTGAAAGACATTTTACCAGAAAATCGTAAACTGTTTTGGGAAAATCTCAATATAAACAATGATTGATCATTATGTATTATCCATAGACTTATTATAAGTCCATGGTATTATTATTATAATTATAGTCATGTAAAAATTATAATTAACTATTAAGTTTAAAAACATTTTTTATCATAACTTACTACCATATTGTTAAAAATGTATTTTGTTTTATGTTAATCTGTACAGAGGAAACTTAGAAAATTAAAAGGTTCCTAAGAGATATAGACTAAAAAATTTAATTAACTAGATCCATTTTATTACAAAGGTTTTTAAATGTATATAACTTAAGTAGGTACATACATTTGTTTTAATTGAAAGTTGCAATTTATAATATGTTATTTAATTTACTATTACAATTATTATTTTTTACTGGTAGACAGTAAACAAAAAGGATGTTATAAAATGTTTAGTTATAAAATAAAAAAGTTGAATGTTCATAATACATTTTGATGTGTTCTTTTTTTTAAAATATAAATGTATGAATTTAAAATTGCTTAAAAAAATGTAATTTTAAAAATGTTTGATGCTAAGCAAAAATAGCGTATGTATTCATACTGCTATTTTCTTAAGTAAACAACATTCAAGTCCATTTAAGTTAGTTCTAGACAGTTTATAGTTACAAAACATATTTTTTTAGATTCTACATAAAAAACTAAGTAAGTCTCATTTCATTTTTAGTTTAATTCAATACAATATATAAATAGTACAAAGCAATTTAGAAAAAGCTATTTTTCTCAAAACAAAAATTTTCATATGGTGTATTACATATAAGCTTCAATGCTACTATATTGCACCCATAGTCCTGAAATCGTGGTATAACTATCCTATCATTCTGGTGATTTGATACTCCCGCCATTCTTCCTGTATCTTTTTTATAATAAACTTTTATTTTTGACATTTCCCCACGCACTGGTTTATCGTCACCAAGTTTATCTGATATTCCACGCACCGTGGTCCATAATAGCAACCTACAATGTATATATTTATTTTAATTACCATTTCCGAATGTTATCGCGTTCACATCCCACGCCGACTTTTATTTGTATTTATTTTCACTATTATTATTGTAGATTATTATGTCTATACATTATTACATTTTAATATTATCTTATTATTCTATAATTGTTTTTATTTATACATATTTTAATTAATTATTCGCGATGTATTTATTCGCTTTCCTCGTCATTTTTATCGTCGTTTTCATAATATTTCTTTACGTCATTTTTATGTACCGTTACTTTTTTACGATTTCGCGATATAACTATATTTTCTGAATCTAATACTTCTAAAATTTCGTATGGTCCCCTCCAAAGTGGACTTAACTTATTTCTTTAAGTATGATCTTTAAGTAAAATCGTATCCTTAATTTTCAATTCCTCCGTTTTTACTTTTTTATTGTAATACCGTTTATTCACTTCCTTATTCTTTATTAACCTACTTCGTGCTATTGTGTGAGCCTCCTGAAGTTTCCGTTTTAAATCGTATACGTTATCATCGTAATTATACCTGGGTTCTGGAGTTGATTTTAATTTAACTGGAATATTAATGTCACCACCATATAATAATGCGTAAGGTTTATATCTCGTGGACGTATGCTCTGTAGAATTGTACACAAACATTGTGTAAGGTAAAAGCTCATCCCAATTGTCCAAACTTTTACTCACGTAGTGTCTCAAAAACTCTGCTAATATCTTATGTGAACGTTCGAGAGCACTGTTGGTCATCGGGTGGTAGCCGGAAGTTTTAATTTTATTAATTTTTAACAATTTGCGAACATCCGTAAAACATTTCGATAGAAATTCAGTTCCTTGGTCGTTTAATATCTCAACTGGGATCCCGTGAATACATACGAAATTTATTACGAAAGCCTTTGCCACCACGTTAGCGGTGTCACAAGGTATAGTTACCCCCAAACTAAATTTTGTTAAATCACATTGCATTGTAAGTATATAATTATTACCTTACCCGGTTGTGACTAACGGTCCCACAATGTCCAAAAATATTTTTTCAAATGGCTTTGTACTTGTAGTAATGACCATTGGATATTGAATATGTTTGTTAGTATTTTTATTCATTTGACAAGCTGTACAGTTCTTTATATATTCTTTAACATCCTGTTTTAAGTTCGGCCAGTTAAATTGTTTTTTTAATTTTCTTTACGGTTTTATTTACTCCTAAATGATCCCCAAAACGGAATTATGCATTTGTTTGAAGATAACTAGTTTTTCTGCCTTAATAAATTCAAATTTAGTACAAATTATTATTTGTATATTTGTATTACTTTCTCTTTTAGTTAGATCTGTCATATTTATTAGTATTGAAATGCATATGTATATTATTAATATTATTGTTATTATTATTATTATTATTTTTTTTTCTCTTCCATCTTCTATTTACTTTTCTTTCTTTGTAAACCATATTATTACCTGTTTTTTCTATGTAAAAAAGGGCCTAGCCCGTATATTCCAATAAATAAATAAATAAATTACGAAAAATGTATCTTATCATTGACCTAACTTTTGCCCAATCTAGTCCGTCTTGCCGTCCTAACTGGTTCATTGCTAACTTAGTCAATTTATGCTTCTCACAAAAATATTTAAGATTCAGTTTTATTAGACTTTGTTGTTACTACGTTTACATGCATCCATTAATTCGTATTAACTTGATTCGTATTGAATCAATTCGAATTAGGTTACAAGTATACATACTATCGTATTACCGTATTAGGATAATACACTTCCACCAAACCAGTTTACGTTGCAACGGATACATGCACTGTTAAAACCGATTTAACTCAATTCGAATTTATAATTTCATTTTTTCCCTCCAATTTATTCTGTGATATCACATAATATTCCATTGATAACAATTATGCGATAAAATTATTATAATTTAAATAGTTTAATATTTATTATTTATAGCTACCTAATAGTTATTAATTAAAGTAAATTATTTTTAGAACTTTGTTCAGT
>NW_021770070.1:6230-7448 GCF_005508785.2 Acyrthosiphon pisum | reverse complement strand
ATTGAAATCGAGAGTCAAAATATTATTGTTAAAGATAACGAATACATGAAATTTTCACCGGTTGTTTATATTACCATTTTCTATACATGATAAATTTTTCAAAATATTTTGATTTGTTTTGAGCTGTTTACGGACAATTCCAGTTTCCAATTTAATTAGTTTTTTTTTCTATGAATGTCAATAAAACTTTATTTGTTAAGTAAAAATACTTGAAAATGTAATACAAGGCTCCTACTATATTGTTACAATGACATTTGAAAAATATTAAAAATCCTTAGTCACAGTTTTTTTTTATTAGCATTTAAAGTTCAAAAATTGACAAAATATGGAAAAATCACGAAAATTACCTAATTATGTTGAGTTTATAATTCGTAAAAATTTTTCTTTTTAGAACTAAGATTTTAAAATGTGATACAAGATTCCTTATAGGATAATCTACCTTTATCAAAAAAAAAATGTCTATAAGAAAGTCAAATTAAATTTTTATGAGCGTTTGAAATTCATATTTTTATAACATTTGATATTTGCTCGATTTCTCATGAGACGATTTTCTTATTTTGTTGTAATTAAAAAACGAATGACTGTAGAAACTTGAAAATTTCACTGAATATTTATATTAGCATTTTATATATACGATAACATTTTGAAAATAATTTGACTCTTTTTGAGCTGTTTACGGACATTGTAAGTTTTCAATTTCTTTAGTTTTTTTTTCTATAAATATCAATAAAGTTTTATCTATTGGACCAAAAAGTTTAAAAAATTAATACAAGGCTCCTGATACATTGTTACAATAGCAGTTGAAAAATATTAAAAATACATAGGCACTATTATTTTTCATAAGCATTTGAAGTTGAAATTTTGACAAAATTTATCAAATTTAAAATTGAATAATTATTTTGTAGTTAAAAATGTATAAAATGTTCAACTTTTATATCTAAGGATTGAAAATTTAAAACAAGATTCCACGTAAATATTTAATTCTGTTGCCAAAAATTCTAAGAAATACATAAGCACAGTTTATTTTTATAGTAATTTTAATTTCAAATTTGGACGATATTACATATTAAAAAACCTGGAATAACTATTTTAGTTATTTTGTTGTGATTGTAATGATTGTATAATATTATTTGTGGTACTTGAACTTTTAAAGTATACTATTATATATCTATGATAGTACCACGGCTTGTTGTTGATGTATAACGCGTTACCCAATTG
>NW_021770070.1:3052-4147 GCF_005508785.2 Acyrthosiphon pisum | reverse complement strand
ATACACAAACGAAACACATAAATTCGTCGTTCTGGATTTCGAGTTTTCACCTATAGACAGGTACAGCAAAGTACCGATCTCCGGTGCAATCTCTAATAGTTTGGGACCGTTTCAAAATTATGAAACTCGAGGGCAGGCCCTTGTACCTATTATGAGGAGACGAAGAAGTCAGACCTATGAGCGACCGGGAAATGCGGCAAGCTTTTAAAGAAATACACCGAGTTTTTGATTTAACTAGTTAAGTAAAAGTTAAAATGGAAAATAAAATTAACTTAACTCAGTTGAAAAAAAGTTAATTTTTTTTTTAAGTCATAACCAGGGTTAGGATTTATATGCAACAGCATGTTTTTTTTGCTACTTCTGATTATTGATTTTGTCAGTAATGTCCACGAATCAACTCATGATGAGATAAATGGTGGTATTTTTATTTTGCATGTTTTTACATATTTTTCGGATAAAATGCATATTATTGCATATATTGAATAAAATTAATATTATTGCATATTTTGATTATAAGAATGTAAAAAGTGCATGTTTTATAGTATATTTCGTAAAACTTGGTTTTTTCATAAAATATAAATTTTATTTCATGTAACACGCTCGTAGTTAATGTGAATTATACATTTTATTTTATTTCTAAGTTATATTATTTTAAGACAAACAGCCTATCATTGATGTATTTTAATAAATAAATATTTTTTTTGTAACTTTATTTTAGTGTTTATCTTATAAAAAATTAAATGCATGTTTTTGCATATTTTGGCAAGGCTGGGCATAAACGAATTAAAAAGTTAAAGTTAAGTTAATAAGTTAATTTTATATTAACTTTTTAACTTAACTAGTTAATTTTGGCTTTTCATTAACTTAACTGTTAACTTACTAAATTTCTTTTTTAATTAACGTGAAATTAACGAGTTAATTTTTCATTTCAAGAAGTAAGTTAAGTTAATTTATTTTGTTTTTAATTTTATCATATTTCACTACTTCAGTATATTTCGTTTTCATGTCAAAAAATATTTACCATGAATTGTTTAAAGTAAAAAAAGTATATAATTCGAATTTAACTAATATGGAAACACTGTATAAAATATAAAC
>NW_021770070.1:0-1994 GCF_005508785.2 Acyrthosiphon pisum | reverse complement strand
AAAAAAAAATTAACTTTTAACTTAACTTTAACTTTTTAACAAATTAATTCCCACCTTTGGTACAAACATGAAATATATATGTTATATACATGCAAGTAGCTATATTTACTACTATAGCACCTACAATAGTTAAAACGTTTCAAGTTTCAAATTTCTATCGAATAAGATAGAAATATTTAATTTTATAAATGGGCGATAAATCTCAACAATATAAAACACCATTTTTAATAACCTATTTAAAGTTATATAATATATAAATTACTTAATTCACAATAATATCATCAAATTTATTATAATACATCATTGGCTGACTGACCGCCTTCGGTTAGAATCATTTTTCTTATACAATAACTCGCTGATCCCGTGCACTTCGTTGCCCGTTAAATGTGCCAACTCTTTATGACTCGAACTTTGTACAATTCGTTATTTAATATTGGGTGTATGGTGTTCAAAATGTATCTTAACTTTTCTGTTTCCCGGAATAAAAATTATGACTCGCAGCAGTATATTATCATTTATCAGGTAGGCAATCTACCTACGGTAGATCGCGACCCCGTGCTGTTTGTACGTAGGTCGTAAATGTATGATTTAACACTAAAGTATCAAAGTTATACCGAGTTGGTCGTATTCCACCTATGGTGGATTAATATAATCAATTAATACAAAATCCTAACCTAACATAACTACTAATATCAGATGAATAAAAAAAAACCAAATTTATCATTCCTAAATTAGTCTGTCTTCTTCCCAGATGTTTAATCTACACACAAACATTCATATCAAGCTGAACCCGTGCATTCCGTTGTTCGTAAAAAATTGCAACTTAAAAAAATTACGGTTGTTCAACTATTTTTGGGTGTAACTTGCTGCAATGTTCAATAATTTGATTTGGTGCTAGCTTGTACCTGATCTGGCCAAATAACCAATAATAAATAAATACTAATTTCTACTGTAGACTGTAACCAATGGAAACTATTTAAAAAATAAATAAAAATAAAATTTTCAATTTCCATCGTGAACCTCAAGATCCCTGTTTGAGCACCTCTTTAAAATGCAAATTTCAACAAATCCTTTCTTAGTGCCCGATGAATTTATTATAAAAATCTATCCTCGAAATTTCAAGTCGATAACTCAAATAGGTTCGGCTCTGCTTTGATTATTGGTAAAGTACACTTTCCTTTATATTTATAAATATATTATTATTCATTGAATTCAAATTATTAAATTTTAGTATTAACAATCCATTATAGTGATCTACTTGTAAACTACTATACAGCAAAGCGACACCCACTTACCCGTCATTTTTAATCTTCATGACTTAACGAATACAATTTTATCCAAATTAATAGAATAAGAACCTAAATAATTATTTATAATATTTAACTCATAACGAGTCAAAATATTTATCATTAAAAACATTGTCACGTATAAAAAATTACATAATACACATTTGATGACAATTAATTTCGAATGACGACAAAATACGACAATCGTTGTATGAGAATTTGTTAATTATTCACATGTGAATATCTAATGTCTATTTTCAAATGCTCGTAAAAAATTAATTTTACATTCCGATAACTTTTTTGTTGTTGTTAAACGTAGGAAAACCGAAGGGAATTCTTGTATTACATTTTTAAAGCTTAGTCGAGGAGCGATGAATGTATTAAATTTACAATGATAAGTGTTTATTTTTAATTTTTATTTTTTGGGTCTGCGAACACGATAAGTAGTCGAAATTATGCTTTAATTTTCAACTTCAATATTTTGTTCGACAGGAAAGTGAATTTGGGGTGCATTGAGATGGTCAAAATTTAAAATTATCTGTAGTTTTCAAAAGCGCCGGGATTAACCAAAAAAATTAGGAAAACAGGAATTTTTAGGCGCAATCAGTTTTGGTTTTTTCTGTAACTCTAAAACAAATTACTGTAGATACATGAAATGATCACTGCATTTTTTATTACATTTCCTATGCACCATAAACATTGTTTTTA
>NW_021770069.1:10318-11288 GCF_005508785.2 Acyrthosiphon pisum | reverse complement strand
GGCAAAATATTTTCCTTTTTACATTTTTTGTCTCACTATCCTAAAAGTTATAAAGTATTTTTGTGACATATTTTCTTTCATATACACAAGGAATGTAAAAATATTTATGAATTATACGTACATAATACATATAGTTAGTTAAAACTTATGTAGTCTTACAGCATTAATTTTAATTAATTGTTATGTAATTTTAAACTATCAAATACATTATTTTTCAATAGATAAAATGTTACCGTTAGTTTTACAATTTAAGTTTTTTAATTTCTAGTTTATTTAGTCATTCATATCACAAACTTAAAAAGTTGTAACTTGTAGCTATTACAGTACTGTAATAGCCACGTGGCGTCGGAGAAGGGGGGGCAGAGGGGGCAATTGACCCCTCAGATATAATCCAAGGGGGCAAAAGTATAATTTTACCCCCCCTACTACATTAAAATTAAAGGGTATACAATCGTAAATTACGTTTAATTTAAACGTTTACGTATTCAAAATAATTGGTCTCATGTTCATGAATGTATGAATATGCCTAATAACATTATTATTATTATTATTATTATTATAACATATACATTATACATACCTAATAAACATATTAAGTAATTTTTATTTATATATTGTTACTTTTGAATATAACTTCAGGTATAAAGTAAATATGTTTTGTTTCAATATATAAATGTCTAAATCTAATATATAAAATTCTCGTGTCACAGTTTTCGTTGCCATACTCCTCCGAAACGGCTTGACCGATTTTTATGAATTTTTGTATGCATATTCAGTAGGTATGAGAATCGGCTAACATCTATTTTTCATACCCCTAAGTGATAAGGGTTGTCCAGAAAAAAATAATAGAAGTGCTCAAACAGGGATTTTGATAATTTACAGTAGAAATTAATATTTGTTTATAAATGGTTGCTATGGTTATATATATATAGAAAAAAAAATATTATTATAAAAATAATAATAGTGTATT
>NW_021770069.1:9174-10218 GCF_005508785.2 Acyrthosiphon pisum | reverse complement strand
ATTACATTATTTTTCAATAGATAAAATGTTACCCGTTAGTTTTACAATTTAAGTTTTTTTATTTTCTAGTTTATTTAGTCATTGATATCACAAACTTAAAAAGTTATAACTTGTAGCTATTACACTGGCGTCGGAGAAGGAGGGGGCAGAGGGGGCAATTTGACCCCTCAGATATAATCCCAAGGGGGCAAAAGTATAATTTTGCCCCCCCTTAACTTACATAAAATTAAAGGGTATACAATCGTAAATTACGTTTAATTTAAACGTTTACGTATTCAAAATAATTGGTCTCATTTTCATGAATGTATGAATATGCCTAATAACATTATTATTATTATAACATATACATTATACATACCTAATAAACATATTGAGTAATTTTTATTTATATATTGTTACTTTTGAATATAACTTCAAGTATAAAGTAAATATGTTTTGTTTCAATATATAAATGTCTAAATCTAATATATAAAATTCTCGTGTCACAGTTTTCGTTGCCATACTCCTCCGAAACTATGAGTCATATACAGTTTGTACATTTAACGGGTAACGAAGTGCACGGGATCAGCTAGTATAATGTATCCATATTTATATATTATACAATAATTATATCAATACATTTATATAATTCTTATATTATAATACATTACGTATATCAATATCAACATTAAAAGTATTAAGAAAGGTTTTCTGTTATAAATCACAAATAAATATATAATAGTTGTTAGGTGTTTTAAGTTTTGCCCCCCTCATGAAAAACAGTTCCTGCGCCACTGAGCTATTGCATAAATGTGTAGGTACCTATACCATCAATGAACATTTAATTTTTTTTATCAAAAAAGTAAAAACATGGCTGACACTGTAGTACGTTGCACTTGGTCCCACCACTACATCTCATAATCTATAAAAGCAACGTTCTTAGTTCTGACTCTAAATCGAGTGTAATAAAAATCACTTAGTAAAAAAAAAAAAAAATGTTTTTGTTTTTAATTTAAAAAAAGTTTATTTTGCGATATTTTATATTACAATGGTAATACACGCTAC
>NW_021770069.1:8556-9074 GCF_005508785.2 Acyrthosiphon pisum | reverse complement strand
ATATTATATTGGTTGCTATTGGTTAAACCTAACCTAGGTGCGTCTCCACTGCATGTGGCTAAGCCGCGCGGCTTAGCCGGGTGGCCTGGCGGCCCGGCTTTAGCCGCTCGGCCTACCCGTCCCCACCGAAATCGGCTTTCTACCAGCAACAAAATATAATCAATATAAATCAGTATTAGTTTATTTAGTATTTAGTTTATTTAGTTTTCAATAAAATGTCGTGCGATCAGGACGCATTATTGGCGTTCATAGTCATTGCGAATAAAAAAATTAAAAAAAACCGAAACCACGGAGATTCTGGGTACGACCTAGTCTTCAAAGTCGTGAAATCTATACCACAAATCATCTTTTATCCGATTTAATATCAGATGATACTGACATATTAAATCTAGAATATAGATGCATGGAGGTTTCAGAAACTTTTTTAGGATGTCACCTTCTCAGTTTAATGAATTACTAAACATGGTAATTCCTAGTATCACGAAAAATGACACTAATTTTAGAAAAGCATACCTGCT
>NW_021770069.1:3316-8506 GCF_005508785.2 Acyrthosiphon pisum | reverse complement strand
TATAATTTTGCTTGCGATCGTTTATGGTGTTTTATCCTGACGGCCCACAGTGGTCTGAAACGTCATTTTACGCGGCCCAAAACTATACATTAAACATTTTAATTTTTTTGTTTTTTTTTTATAAAATCATTATCTACACATGTTTGGGAATACTGATACACAGTTACAACCTTCTAGGTCCATTTTCACGAGAACAGTACCATCGTTCGCGAGATGTTTTCTTACTTCTATACCTTACACGTCGTATTTCGTTGTCTTACTTGTACATGTTTTACAGTCGTAGTATAAATATTTTTACAACCATCAAAACTTTTAATGTAAACTATGAGTATATGATAGTATATCCTTGAATAATACAAAATACTAAAAATAGATTTTATTTTTTTTCTATTTTAGATCGTACTAAGAATATTAAAAACATTGGTTTTTGGTGTTTTTGTATTTGTTAAAGAGTGCCACTTAAAATTACGCAATTTTTTCATTTGTAGAACAAATGGAACTAATAGAGCAAGTTCTTAGCTATTCAAAAACCAACATCTGTTTTTGCGCTAGTGAACCATCTCGGCGTACAAATACTATTTTTATAAAAAAATAATGGATTATCGCGAAAAACAGTATTTTAACAATACAATATATTATATTTACTTTGATAGAATTGTGGACATGTAGTTAATACTTAATAATTTTATAAACATATTGCCTATTTACTATTTATTTATTAATATTAACAAATTTGAAACAAATTTAAATGTTTAAATCGATATCACTAAAAGATTGATTTAAAGTATCATTTTCGGCATTTTCTATTAAAAGTAATGTTTTTACTTCATCCGAAAATTCTTTTATCCGTTTCGTTTTTAAATTTCTAATCGACGATATGTATGGATCAGACGAAACAAGTAACATATATTAAATAAATCTTCATTCGTATTTTTTCTAGAACTTTTTCTTGTATGATGTTCTCTGAAGCGTTTATAGTCTTTATTTCTTGACTCCTGTGCCTCTTCGGAAAGTTGTCCTATAAAAATTATTGAATATTATATATTAAATATCGTATGAATTACCTATAATATTTTTTAATATTTTAGTATTAAATTTACCAATGGGAAGAATTGCGTATCGTATAACTTGAGCCCCATGCACTAATATTTTGTGTATACTGGCAGGCATATAATACCACGGATAAAGACGTATAAACAATTTGGCAGTATCTAAAGCATATATTTCAAATGTCTCTATGTTTATATTATATCCACTGGAAAGTGCTGATAATATATTTCCAAATCGTGTAAATAAATGTATGTCAATTCCTGTGATTTCACAACTTTTTTCTGGATTGCAAAAAAATCGTCTTGCAGTGTTTCCATCATTTGTATTTCCTTTTCCTAAAAAAAAATAATGCAATTTATATTTAAGAATTTAAGTCATTAAAAAAATATTTTTACCTTGTACCACCATGTCGACCAGCAACCCCATTTCCATACGAAATTGGTCTTGAATGCGTTTTTTTGTTTCGGAAAATTGTAATTTATGTTCTACTGATCTTACCTAAAAGTATTATGTTTATTGTATATATGTGAAAATTAGTATACCTATTATACCAATAAATATATTATTATTTTGAATATACGTACAGACCATCTTTTGAATTCTAATCGATAAGAAATATGTAATAAGCATTCAAAAAATCGTATCCATGCATGCAGGGTGGATAGTCCAAATCTCAAAGACTCTTTATTAATTTCAAATGTAATTACTTTATCAATATTATTCATTTGCGTAGGTGTACTTCCACAAATATAGCACCTTTGGCTTGAAGTACCCGTTATTGAATTGCAAACCTAATTTAATTAAAATTTAATTATATAAATCAATGTAATATACTAATATTATCAATCAACTATACTTTTCCATCAACCATTGTGAACACCAATTTATGCGTTACTATTATTTCATTGCCATTTACAAGTATGATTGAAGCATTCAGCTGTTTAATTTGGTCCTCAATAGCATTAACTTCAAGTAAAGTGGTTGCAACAGTTTCTTTTTTGAAATCAAACATTATAGGCCGGCAAAAACGTGTAGACGAAGTACGGCTGTTTTTCCAAAGAACAACTTTTTCATTTTGACTGTTTAAGCAATGCAATTCAAGAGGAACAATAGAGAACATAAAAAGATCGGTATCATTGCAAATATTTGGATTTTCATAAATTTGTTTGTAAGGTGATTGTCCGTTACTGCCGTCACAGCCCCATTTTACATTTATAGAATATTTCGAAACTATTAAAATTATTTTCATAATGAGTTTTGACAGTAGGAATTTGAAATATCCGTTTAGAAGTGTGGTCAAGAAGATTTTGTAATTTAATTTCACAGCGTGTCTCAGATATAAAACAATTTTCAGGGTAACATAATTTTTTCGAGACTATGATTGACTCATACGATGGATAAATATCAGCATTTCGGTTTTTAGCAGATAACCTAATATTTATATACTGCTGTTTAGTTAAATCATTTTCTATGAAAAAAGCCAAAGCTTCATCGGCAGTGTATGGAACCAATTCCGTCGTAGTTGATTTTTTTATGACATTTTTAATTTTTAATAATCTACTTGGGGATGATGTAACATCTTTAAAATGTTGGACAATACTTCTCTGTCCATGTTGTTGAAGCTTACTATTTGCAGCATATATAATTTCTGGAGAAGTCATGTTCGAAGATATAATCAAATTATTAATTTTTCGTCGTTTAGTTCGTTCGGAAGACTCCATAAATATTTTGACAGGGCGACCTGCAGTACTGGCAGAATTGGAAACTAAAGTTTGTGGTATTAGTAGAGGAATTTCGAATATTGTATTAAGCCACCCACTATTCATAGTATAAAATTTATCAAATTTCCTGTAAGACTTCAACCATTTTCGTGATAACACTAATGAAAAATTTAAAATTTCACTTTCAAGTAATGTTATATATGTAGTATCCCAAATACAACTATTGCAACGTTGTTGTATAAAATTAAATATACATTTTCTACTATTGACAGATGTAACTGTATGAAAAAAACCGTTTTTTCGTACGATTTCAACAACATCCCGAATTAAAAAAACCGTATCATTATTATTGTTTGATTTAACTGGAAAATAATATAAGTATACTTATTTTAATACACGTGTTTTAATATTTAAAATTATATTTTTTTGCTATAATAAATTAATAATTTAAATTGATTTTGTATCTATACCACAATTTGGTTAAAAGTTAAAATATAAACCTAAATATTAAATATGTTGTTACTTACTTTCTGAATTGTTTTCCATTGTGTTGAAAAATAAAGTCGATTGAACAAATAAATCCTAATACAAATTTGAAATACTTATACAAGAAGTAGGTACGAACAACGCGTGTGGGTAACAAAACGTTTACGCGATCTTAAGTAAAAGTAGGTATAGTATACACTATACATATTATAGTAATATGTTATAGCACATTTTGTCTAATACAGGTACCTACTTACCTAGATACCTACATTTTTATCTTAATATCTTATCACGTTTATACTTTTAAGTAACATAATTGATATATATTGGCTGACAAATTATCCATATCGAGTAAATTGTTAAAATACCGGTTTTTGCGATAATCCATTTTTTTTTTAAAAATAGTATTTGTACGCCGAGATGGTTCACTAGCGCAAAAACAGATGTTGGTTTTTGAATAGCTAAGAACTTGCTCTATTAGTTCCATTTGTTCTACAAATGAAAAAATTGCGTAATTTTAAGTGGCACTCTTTAACAAATACAAAAACACCAAAAACCAATGTTTTTAATATTCTTAGTACGATCTAAAATAGAAAAAAAATAAAATCTATTTTTAGTATTTTGTATTATTCAAGGATATACTCATAGTTTACATTAAAAGTTTTGATGGTTGTAAAAATATTTATACTACGACTGTAAAACATGTACAAGTAAGACAACGAAATACGACGTGTAAGGTATAGAAGTAAGAAAACATCTCGCGAACGATGGTACTGTTCTCGTGAAAATGGACCTAGAAGGTTGTAACTGTGTATCAGTATTCCCAAACATGTGTAGATAATGATTTTATAAAAAAAAAACAAAAAAATTAAAATGTTCAATGTATAGTTTTGGCCGCGTAAAATGACGTTTCAGACCACTGTGCGCTGCCCGCGGTGCAGGGTGATCACGAGCTCGTGGGTGCACGCAGGAACGCATGCAGAACGTGACGTCACAGCGACATGACTTCGTGACCAAGTGTCTGCCTGAGGCAGAACGGCAGCGGGCCACCGGGCCGGCGGAGACCATAGGCACCAATTGCGGCAGCGGCGCGTGCGCGATGGTGGGCAAGACCACCACGGCCGACGCGTTCGGCATCCCATGTACGGACGGACGACGGCCATTGGCGCGGCCAAGCACCGCCACCTGGTCGCAGGGCCCAAACTTGCTGATGGCCAAAGAGACGGAGACCAGTTCGAGTTACCAGCAGTGGGGCCCTTTACGTCTGCGGACGAGGCTGACACCAACCAACTGTTTTACCCAAGAGCGCACGATTACAATTTGTAATCCCAAAAAACTGTACAAATTTACGAAAATAGAGCACCGAAGATTAAGACTACCTACTGATCAAACCCAAAAACTGTATTTTGAAGTACCTACAATAATTGTATACCCACCTGTAGCGGACCTGTGGAGTGCCACGTGGGTGATTGACGTTGGTGGTGAGGTAATCAGAAGGGTAAGATTAACCACAAAAAAAAAAAAAGAAAAACACAGTTTTACTGTCGAATGCCGCGGTCGTGTATTTATTTCAAACAAAATTATCGGGACAACTCCAACGGGCCCCACTGCTGGTAACTCGAAATGGTATCCGTCGCTTTGGCCATCAGCAAGTTTGGGCCCTGCGACCAGGTGGCGGTGCTTGGCCGTGCCAATGGCCGTCGTCCGTCCGTACATGGGATCCCGAACGCGTCGGCCGTGGTGGTCTTGCCCACCATCGCGCACACGCCGCTGCCGCAATTGGTGCCTATGGTCTCCGCCGGCCCGGTGGCCCGCTGCCGTTCTGCCTCAGGCAGCCACTTGGTCACGAAGTCATGTCGCTGTGACGTCACGTTCTGCATGCGTTCCTGCGAGCCACCCACGAGCTCGTGATCACACTGCACCGCTGGCAGCG
>NW_021770069.1:0-3266 GCF_005508785.2 Acyrthosiphon pisum | reverse complement strand
AGCGAATACTCAGATTAGATAGAAATATTGTAAATGCGTGGGCTGAGTCGATGGTCACACGGACCACATCCGTTAGAGAAGAGATAGCGTATCGATAGGCAGGGGGAGCAGGGACCCGAATATAAAAGGGAGCCTGAAACAGCCTGTATTCAGACGTGTCTACTCCAGAGCACAACAAGCACCTTCACGTCACTCTGTGTAGTAACTTGTCATTTATTACTGAAGAGCATTTAAATAAACTACAAAGTATCTTTCATCTGTCTACATTCATTTATAACTACCCTGTCAACATCTTCATCATCAACACGAGCGGTCTCGCTTCCTGCAAAATCATAATATACTCGTAGTTAACGGCTATCAGAATATAACTCTGACCAGTCCAACAACGAGAATATTACACTGGCGCAGTCGAGTACGGAACTTTCAAGGAGTTAGAAGCGAGTCAAGCAGTCAACGCGGCGGATTTCAACTTCTGGGGTCGAGGCGAGCAGTCAATTCAACGTCAGAGGTCCAGTTCCGGTGCAGCGACTACCAGTCTTGGGTAAAATACTTTTTAAAAGTATTTGGAATAAATACTCGAATACTCAGGAAAAATAGTATTCCGAATATGTATTCGAATACATCATAAAAATAGTATTCTGAATAAAGTATTTAGAATACTATAAAAATATTCCAAATACTTTTAAAATATTTTTTTTTTAGATATTAATAAAATTATAACTGCTTTGGGGGAACTATAGCCAATGCTTAAATATATAATATATTGTTTGTAAATTAAAATTATAATATACCTAACTATGACTATTTATGATTTACAATATTATATTATAATATTTATTAATAATTATCTGCAATATTATTATCTTCTATGAATAATATTAATTATATTATCAAAGCATAAAATCTTTCATCAGGACAGGCACAGTTGAAAACAATACATACTAAATTAGGTAAAAAGTATTTATTTAAACAAAATATTAAAATATTTTCAAATTAAATGTTTGTTACATTTTAGCATTAATGTTTTTTCGAAGTTTTCATCTGTCATTCTTCCTCTTTTAGTCAATACGGCACTGCCAACACTAAAGACACGTTCTACAGCTACACTGCTTGGCAGTGGTGTGTTGAATTTTACAAATACTTTTCTTATTGTTGGAGTTTCAATTAAAGAATCTAAGCTTTTAGTTGGACTTTTGGTAAAAAAATTTGATATTTCCTGTTCCAAAAGTAGAGTTAATTTCGATTTATTTTTTGACCAATCAAAAAAATTATTTGTATCGTCACTGTCTGATGATTCACATTCCAATAAATTTTGTTGCTCAAACATTTCTAAACATGAGTGCTTAAAAAATGATAAAGCTGTATCTTTTTTATCGCTATTATTAAGCCAAGCCGTTTTGAAGTATGGATGAGAGAGTGTAGCAGACAATAAAAATGGATCACTGAGCTGTTTATTAAAACGTTTTTCTACACTATTCTTAAGACAAATAACCAGAAAATCGCAAAAAATTAATTTTTTTTCCGATAGTATATCATCATATTTTTGTTTGAGTGATGTGATAGATGGCAATAAGTAACCAAAATACATATGTTTTTCCCCTTGTAATACATCTAGACACACACACAGAGGCTCCATTACTAGTAAATACTCCTCCAAAAATTCTATATCGGTTTTAGAAAAACGATTAACTGTAAGGGCATCACATATCTTGTAAAATTTAGAAGGGCTCTTTTTAAAATGAATAATAAGAAATTTTATAGCATCAAACCAGGAATTCCAACGGGTATCATTAGGAGTTTTTAAGTATACATCCAAATTGGTTTTCACTATGTCAGCCATTTGACTAGAACGATTCTGTTTGTTCCAAATAGCTTGACATTTTGCAAATGTTAGTCTGCTTTGCTTTTTATATGCTCCCAATAAACATCTGTTGGTTACATTTTTGTCATCATTACCTTTTAAAGCCTTTTCAATGTCCTGAAAAAAAGAAATAAGAAATAAGAATTAATTTATAATATATATATAAATGTAGCTTACAGCTGTAGCGATTAAATTGAGGGTGTGTGAAGCACATCGGTGATGTTTGGGCAAATTATACAGTAAGGTGTCTTCCCAATTAGAATTTCTTTGTTGGTTTAAACTAAATTCTTCATTATTTAGAACTTCAGAAATTGGTATACTAGAAAACTCAATGTCTTCTTCATCTTCTTGTTCTTCTTCAATATTACTTTCCCCATTATTGTCATGTACATTTTCCTCTTCGTTAATTTCTTCCAAAGAACGAAGTATTTCTTTTTCTTTTTGGTTATTATAAACAGCTTGAACCTCTGAAGATTGACTAAACATTCTGAAAATAATTCACATTTTTATCATCAAACATACCAATAGGAACCGTAATTATTATTTATTATATATAATTAATAGGTATACAGTATACTAATCAAAGTTTTATAAATAATAATTGAATCCAGCATTTATTCAGCATCAAAACCGATCAAAACTTAGTTGACCAGTTATTTTAAAATACAAGTACAAATTTGAAATATAATATTCTAGTTTATAAAAAACTATTTCAAATTAAGCTATCTATTTTAAGTGAGTAACTTTTTATTAGTTTAAGTTACATCTTACCAGTCTTACCTGGGCGCCTAGTTAATTATAAAAATATATGATATCATAAATCATAGGCAATAGGTTATTATTGCTATTAGCTTGGTATTAGCCATTAGGTATGCATTTATAAAAAGAATTTCTGAAATTACTTTTGCGATTTTGTATACAACATTTAGATTAGTAAAACCAAATTTTAGAATACCTAATGGCTAACATAGCCACATAGGTTATAAAAATAATATATTTTTAGTAAAAAACACTGAACAAAACTTACTGGAAACTTTTGACAAAATTTGATCCGTTATCAGTAGTTGTATATATGACTTTATCACTAACATTAAAGTACAAATATACTGATTCCATTTCTTTAGCTAATATATCGTACGTATGACTACCCTTTATTCTTTTAATGGCCAACAAACAAGATACTCTTTCAAGAGTTTTTGGATTAATCCAATGGCATGTCAACCCTAAATATGACCTGAAAAAAACATTTTATATATAAGTTTATAATATTATTAATGTATTAATATATTATTAATTTATTAATGTACATAATTATTTTAATGCCACACCTTTTAAAAATAGACCAACAATCAGCTGTTGTGGTCAAATATTCGACTTTGGAAAATGCATCTTTCATTGTAAGTAT
>NW_021770068.1:50939-53345 GCF_005508785.2 Acyrthosiphon pisum | reverse complement strand
TATATTAACTTGTCAAATACCGCACTTATCGTACCACCTTGGTGCACCGCTGTGGAGGAATGCATTTGGGAAGAAGTTCACTGCAGCCTGCAGTGGCGGCGGTGGCTTTTCACGACCACATCGACCAAGACCTGATCACACCCGAAATACGACGGATCACTTCGCTGTTTTATATTTAATAAATTCGTATAATATTTCAAATCGACCACTCGGGTAGATTTTTAGGTACGTTCCCGTCCTGCTTCTGCAGTGGAATGACTTCGTTAATTACCGGGAGTATAAATCGAAATGAAGAAGATATATACCTATTATCTGGGCCAGTGGCGTAGCCAGGATTTATAAAAAGAGTCGATCAATAAAAAAAATCTTATAAACATTTAATTTGAATTGTTTTCACTACATAAAAAAATAGAGATATTCTGTATGGCTACTTATCATAATATGACCACATATAATATTAAATACATATACCTACTGCTGAAATGAATAAAATATTTAACAACTTTTTATTTATAATAATATATCGACGACTACTTATCACATATAAGGTAAATATTTTTAATTTTAGGTATTATCATGTCTATTATCTACAACATTCATCCTCCACGGGGACTGCAATGCTTATGTTTTATTGTATAGTAATGATGTACTTATTTCTTATGATTTTAATGAAAAAATAAATTTAAAAAACTTACAATAAGAAAAAAGCGAGTTATTATTCAGGTTCAATTGGTTTTTGAGCATTACGCCCAAATGAAGAACCAATAGTATCTCGTATTAAAAGTTAAGTCTAAATAAAAGTTTTATCAGAAAATCTGTGTAAGATTAAATTTTTTTTTGGAAATTTAATTTTTTAACAAAAGATACTTAAACTTAAGTATTTTTTTGACAATTATATTTTATCTGAACAATAGTTATTCTAAAATTAGGTATAGTTTCTAATTAATTACCTTTTATACCAAATCATTTTCAAGTTTTATACTTTGATTTTAATATATATTTTCGAATGTAATAATTCTCTGATAATTTATCATTTTATCATATTTTATTTTCCAAATAAAATAAATTAAACACAAACTAGTATTAAATATATTATAGTTTACCTACTGGGAATAAATTATATTTTAATGATGCTAGCTTTTTTTAAAGTTAGTTCCTATATCGAATAAAACTATTGTATTAAGTAGATTTTATCGAAATTCAAATAAGAAAATACTCGTGTGTTTGTAAACACACAAACGAAAAAAAACGTAGGTACCTACTAGTTTACAAAACCAGTTTTCAAACAAATATATTATGTTTACCTATATAATATTATGTAATTATTATATAATATACCTATTTATTTTCTTAGTTTTTTAAACAATCCTAAAAACCACTCTAGAATAGCTATTATTCAATAACTAAGGAAAATTAATTATACAATCTCAAACATTTTAATAGGAATTTCTAATTTATTTTCGAAAAAGATTTTCTAAGTCATGTTGTATTTTAACTTAAATGTAAGGTTTTTTTTTCTAATCAATTAATAATGTAGTAAGTGTAATATACGTAGTAACTTGTAGGCATATTTAATGACGAACCCCGCCGTAATAATTGTTGTTTCACGTTTTCTTACGAAATCGAATGGTCTATTCCACTGTTTAAGTCATCTCTGAGTATGATTTTTAATGAACAAGGCGAGATATTTTATTCAAATGATTGTAATTTGAATGACACGTGCATCCCAGAAGGCAGAAAGTATATTTTATATGACCGGATTATACAGTACAACCTACATCGAGTAGTACGATTGTTTAATATTTTTATAATATTCGTTCCAGCTCCGCGTACTTATTATTATTTACTCGCTATTAAAACGTACCCACTTAATTTTTTATCACCTCGTAAACGATACGACCTATAAAATATGTATTTTCCCACCGAAATGTTCGCCGGGTTGCATGCAGTAATAGATATCACCTACGGATGATGTCCACCGTACACATATATATATATATATATATATATATATATGCAATACGCATCGTATACATCGTCATTAAACCGTAAATCTCTGAAGTCCGGCAGATGTAGGTATAAATACTTTGAAAATAATGAGTTGCTAAAATTAATAGCGTAATATAATATTGTATTCATCAATATCATTATATTTTTTTTATTTTTATATAGTAACCTCGTGATAAGATATATGTACTGAGTACTACAGGTTATACATACACATTTGACAGATATTACATGATATGTTGTACGTGGTAATCAATTACCCCGTCGGCCGTTATACACTTATACGGCATACTTTCCAAAAAAGGTCGTCTTTGAAAACCGTACACTTTTTATACATAAATTCTGCACAATTTTCCAAAATTATACCGTTCAATGCCGCATACACTGATATTTATCACA
>NW_021770068.1:49743-50889 GCF_005508785.2 Acyrthosiphon pisum | reverse complement strand
ATATTTGGAGGCTCTATACCCCCCCCCCCGAAATTTTTAAAGTAGGTATATATTTATAATATAGGTAATAAAAACTAACTACATACGTCTTTATATATAAATGTATAATGTACAACTACAGACTACAGTTTATTTTAAGCATTTGTAAATTTCCCTCTAGTCATTACACGTTATCTTTTTTAGAAAATAACAAACGGATACTTAATACTTATATATTATATATAATATATATAATGTTATCGCAATCTTGCGGGAAGACGGACTTAATCGTTTTCTAGCTATTTAATTGTTCCGTGTTCGCCAGTATTATCGTTCAGTGTGTTTTTCAGAAGTACCTATTCACTGTTCAGTAATAATATAAAATATATAACGTGTATTTAATTTGATTCTATTTCTTAATAAGTGTGAGTCTGTGTAGCTGTTTACTATTGCATTATATTTTATACATTTTTTTGAAAAATGAAACGAAGTTTGCCATCTCAGTCGTCAATATTTAATTTTTTTCATAAGAAAACCAATCAAACTGAAGTGGGTACAGAATTAATTACTACAGAAGAAGTTCCGTGTGCGTCTACTATTGAAAACGGTGCAATAGAAAGTACTGTAGATTTACCAGAACTTCGAGATATTGGACGGTATGTAGATGTTAGAATAACTGATGATAAATTTAAGTACGATTTATTAAAAAATCCGTGGCTTCCTTCTTCAAATTATAATTTTCCGATAGTGTCAAAAAGAAAATTAAAATTCCAAATTTCTTGGTTAACACGTTTTTCTTGGTTGGTTTATTCTAAACAACTAGAAGGAGCATTATGTAAAGTATGTGTTTTATTTTCTAATGAGTGCACCGGAAAAGGTTCAAATCAAAAAGTGGGTGCTTTAGTAAGTAAACCTTTTATTAAATGGAAAGATTACAAATGGAACAATTACATTATTTCTGGGCTGCAAAATTTGATTCCAAGTTTTTTAATTAAATTAAAACCAAGTAGCAATGAGTTTAAAAAATGCATTGATTTTTACAAAAGCTTTTTACCGACTTATGAAACTTTTGAATCAGAATTGAAGGTGTGGGTGGAAAAATGGAAATCAGTACCCGATAACGAACTTCCTAAATCTGCAATCGATACTTTACGCGTCATGTCGAAA
>NW_021770068.1:45198-49693 GCF_005508785.2 Acyrthosiphon pisum | reverse complement strand
AATGTTTTATGCAAGGTATATTATATAATAAATTGAAATTCATTATGTATAATAAAACGCGTAGGTTTTAGACCTTTGTTTTAATTTAAAAGTTTCAGTGGTTATAAAATGTTGAAAACTGTTTGATGCAAAAATAAAATATGGCGTATAATTAAAATTTCCTTTGATTAAAATAGTATATATTATTATTATGAAATATAGATAATCATGGATCGTAAAATAAAATGTTATCTCATAGAAATTGATCAGCCTAAAGCCCACTGAGTGCTATACACTTATATACAAATTAATATCGAAATGTTCACATGATTGTTATCACTTCAATGTGTGTATAATTAATGTATAAATGTTATTATACCACACATTTAAATGCATTCAAATTGAATAAAACCGATTAATAAGAATTGCATACTTTACATAAGTTGGATTTAAAATTATTGACATCATGGCGTATTGTTTAAACGTGTTGTATCATTATAATTCGAAATCGTTATTATAGTTATTAAACCGTCATTAAACCATCATTAAAAAAAGAGAAACGCATTTTTTTAATTACAATTTTAAAAACTGAGAATGAATAAGCACATTTTTATTTTTGCGAATAGCCGAAGAGAAGAATGATTTATTTCAATAGTACTATACGTTATAATGGTGTTATTTATAGGTACAGCGGTGAGGGACGGATCCAAGGGGGCCTAAGGGTCCAACCCCCCCAGAAATATTTTTTTATAAATATAAATATTATATATTAAATCATCAACAATTTATTTATCACATTGATTACCCCATACCTACTATTATTCCAACATTTTTAAATTAAGAATAAAATATAATATTTTATTATAATTGTATTAGTGTTGTAAAAAAAATTTCCCCCCCCCCCCACAAGATCTCTGCTCTGAATTCGTGCCTGACAGCGGCTACAGTGTACTCAAACAAAAATTCGAGACATAAATATTTTAAGGACTTTTATCATTGAGACATAGTTTATAACTTAACATTTTACGAAAAGTTCCTATAATTAGTGAAAAAATGCTTGATTACACCACAGTAAAATCAAAAATATTCTAATGAAAGTTGAGCCTTTTCTCGTTTACGGTGCGTATACATAATATCATTGGTTGCTTTATAATAATTTAATTTTCAGTGCATAAGAAAACGATTATATTATATATAAAAAAAAATCTTCTTTTATAACATACTATAAAATATTAAGTTGGTTTGAAATTATACTATAGACAACAAAATTAACAAAATATTAAAATATCTATTATTTTTAAACACGCAGTATTGTCATACTATTTATCGTTACAATTATTATTTACCTCTTGTAATGTAGCCATGATGGTGAAGTATAGCGTGTTGTAAGGCTGTAGAAATATTCTATATTTGCACGGACGTACGGACGAAAATGTACTGCGCCAAGCTTCTAAAAATCTGATGGTCGATCGATCATTGCTGAGTGAAATGAAAACTGGTTTGGAAATGAAATTGTTTTTACCCGTACTACTAGTTTACTATTGTCTACACTTGTACATGGTACGTATAAATACGCACGCACCGGTAAGTGGTAACCGTGGGCAGCGTTTGAGTAAGTACGGCATGGCGCGACTTGAGCATATTACTACGTTAAAATAACAACAAAATAATAAAAACTGCGTACAGATTCGTTTATACTTATTATGTACACTGTTTTTGTTCATAAAAGTTAAAACCTACTACCTACAATACTGGCCAAAGTATTTTGATTAATTTTAATACCGGATAATTAAAAACGTTTTGTTTTGATTCGAATCGCGCTTTAGCACTTAAAATGTATTTCTTAATTAAAGACACAACAACTTATTATACTCACGTAAACTATTACTGTTGTATATTATTATAATATTATATCTGTTGAAAGTGGAAATGAAAAGAATTTCAGAGGTAATTAAGTATTTTAAGTACCCGTTGAAAAAAAAACAGTACAAATTGTCCATTATAGGTAGGTACATATATAAATACTCGATAAGTAAAACTGTAAAAGCGATATCTAAATCATGCGGATGCAACTAGATAGGATAAAATGTATGTGAATGCTAGAGCCTAGAACGTTTACACATAAAAATACGGTATAATATTAAAAAAATAATAATATTCCATAATATCTATATATATAAAAATGGAGCGTGAAAAATGTCGTTACCTCATCAATCGATAACGGCTAGTCCGATTTGGCTCAAATTTTTTTAAGATGTTCGTAATTATCATGAGAAGGTTTTTACGAAAGAAAATTGTAGGAAAATTCACCCGAAAAGTAGGAAAGCTGGATGTAAAAAATACAACAGTGGCGCAACAGTGTATTATAATATATTGGTTGCTAATGGTTAATCGGGCATGTTTGTTGATTTGTATTATTATTTTTTGTCAATATATAAATTAATGTTTGTGTGTAGATTAGACCTCTGGGAAGAAGACAGGCTAATTTAAAAATGGTTAAATTTATTTATTTTTTTATTCATCTGATAATAGAACGGTTAGGTTAGGTTAGGATTTTGTATTAATTGATTATATTAATCCACCATAGGTGTAATACAACAAACTTGGTATAACTTTGAAAATCTAAATTCAAAACTTCGAAAAACTAAATCATACACTTACATACAAATAGCACGGGGTCCGCGATCTACCGCAGGTAGATTGCCTACCTGATAATATACTGCTGCGAATCAGAATTCATATTCCGGGCAACGGAAAAGTTAGGATAAATTTTGAACACCTGCATACACCGAATATTAAATAATGAATTTAACAAAGTTTAAGTCATATAGAGTTGGTACATTTAACGAGCAACGAAGTGCATGGGATCAGCTAGTAATATAATACATAATTTGATATTTGATATTTTGTTTTGTTATGTACCCCCACAAGGGCCCCCGCAGACATTTTCACCGGGTGGGGGGGAAGGAGTCAAGGTGTATATTATACATATATTCATAAAATAATATTAGGTATAGTATTTTATTGTGTAATTACAAACTTAGTAAATAAACTGATGACACAATAATATGATTAACTGTATATTTTCATCAAAATATTATGCGACATCAAGAGCATTGAAAAAAAATCTTGTAAATCATTATTCATAATATTATAATATTAACTAAGTATCTAATTTTATAAAAATATTAAGATTATTGGTAATTAAATAAAAATTGCATGCACCTAGGCTCCATAGCAAATATTTTTATTATCATTGATCATCAGTACTTTTGTCGTCATCATTTTTTGATATTTAACAAACAAACTTATCCATAAATTTATGTTTTAGTTTTGGTGGATTCATCTTAATTTAAATACGTTAAGGTTATAAAGTAACAAACTTGCTTTTGACTAGTAGGTACTTAGTTATCAATAAGACTATGGATCATACAAATTTGAAATTATAATTCACATTTCACAAACCAAAATAAAATATAAATTGAATTGATAACTGTCAATCAGACTTTGGAATTTTAGATGCTTATGACTATATGCTTTACCATGGTCACGATTACACAGAACAATTGTATCATTAATATCTTAAAGATTAATCAATTATCGATCTACTTTATGAAAATGCTACAAAACGTTTAAAAATATTTATAAAAAGGTGGGTAAGTGGATTTCGCTCTGCTGTACAGTAGGTTACAAGTGGGTCACTGTATAATGGATGGTATTAAATTTGAATTCAATAATATAATATCATTGTATAAGAAAAACGATTCTGAGCGGAGACGGTATGTTAGTCTAGGTATAAGACATAATATTATATTAGGTACCTATAATAAATTCCAAATTAATCATCTCATAATATTTATTAGGTACTTATAACGCGTTATACATCAACAAAAAACCGTGGTACTATCATAGATATATAATAGTATACTTTAGAAGTTTCAAGTACCCACGAATAATATTATACAATCACAACAAAATAACTAAAATAGTTATCCTAGGTTTTTAATATGTAATTTCGTCCAAATTTGTACTTAAAATGACTATAAAAATAAACTGCGTAAATGTATTTTTTAGATTTTTTGGTAACAGTATTAATTACTTACGTGGAATCTTGTTTTAAATTTTCAATTCTTAGATACAAAAATTGAACATTTTATAAATTTTTAACTACAAAATAATTTTTCAAATTAAAATTTGATAAATTTTGTCCAAATTTGATCTTTAAATGCTTATAAAAAAAAATTGTGCCTATGTATTTTTAATATTTTTCAACTGATATTGTAACAATATATCAGGAGCTTTGTATTAAATTTATACACTTTTTGGCCCAACAGATAAAACTTTATTGATATTTATAGAAAAAAAAAACTAAAAAAATTGAAAACTTACAATGTCCGTAAACAGCTCAAAAAGAGTCGAATTATTTTAAAAATTTTATCGTATATATAAAATGCTAATATTAACATTCAGTGAAATTTTCAAGTTTCTACAGTCACTCGTTTTTTAATTACACAAA
>NW_021770068.1:41321-45148 GCF_005508785.2 Acyrthosiphon pisum | reverse complement strand
ATATTCACTTTCTGATCGAACAAGATACTGAAGTTGAAAATCGTAGCATTATTTCGACTACTTATCGTGTACACAGACACAAAAAAAATAAAAAAAACACAAATCATTGTAAAATCAATACATTCATCGTTCCACTTAGAATCTAAAAGGTGGGTAAGTGGATGTCGCTCTGCTGTACAGTAGGTTACAAGTGGGTCACTATATAATGGATAGTATTAAATTTGAATTCAATGATATAATATCACTGTATAAGAAAAACGATTATGAGCGGAGACGGTTTGTCAGTCTAGGTATTAGACATATCTATTATAGGTATACTTATCTATGGTATTAAAAAAAAATTGACCTATAATAGGTACCTATCAATAATAAATTCCAAATTAATCATATCACAATATCCATTAGGTAACGCGTTATACATCAAAAAAAAACCGTGGTACTATCATAGATACGTCATAATAGTATACTTTAGAAGTTTCAAGTACCCACAAATAATATTATACAATCACAACAAAATAACTAAAATAGTTATTCCAGGTTTTTTAATATGTAATTTCGTCCAAATTTGAACTTAAAATGACTATAAAAATAAACTGTGCTTATGTATTTCTTAGAATTTTTGGCAACATAATTAAATATTGACGTGGAATCTTGTTTTAAATTTTCAATCCTTAGATATAAAAGTTGAACATTTTATAAATTTTAACTACAAAATAATTATTCAATTTTAAATTTGATAAATTTTGTCAACATTTTAACTTCAAATGCTTATAAAAAAAAACTGTGCCTATTGATTTTTAATATTTTTCACTGCTATTTGTCACAATGTATCAGGGAGCTTTGTATTTAATTTTTCACACTTTTTGGCCCCAATAGATAAAACTTTATTGATATTTATAGAAACAAAACAACTAAAAAAAATGATAACTTACAATGTCCGTAAACAGCTCAAAAAGAGTCGAATTATTTTAAAAATTTTATCGTATATATAAAATGCTAATATTAACATTCAGTGAAATTTTCAAGTTTCTACAGTCACTCGTTTTTTAATTACAACAAAATAAGAAAATTGTTACGTAAGAAATCGAGTGAATATCAAATGTTGTAAAAATATGAATTTCAAACGCCCATAAAAATTTAATTTGAGTTTCTTATAGATATTTTTTGTTTGATAAAGGGAGATAATATTATAAGGAATCTTGTATTAAATTTTCATATCTTAGATTTAAAAAGAAAAATTTTTATGAGTTTATAACTCGAAATAATTTGCAAATTTTCGTGATTTTTCCGTATTTTGTCATTTTTTGAACTTTAAATGCTTATAAAAAAAAACTGTGACTAACGATTTTTAATATTTTTCATCTGCCTTTGAAACAATATACTAGGAGCCTTCTATTACATTTTCCCGTTTTTTTTATCCAACAAATAAAATTTTATTGATATTTTTAGAAAAAAAACTTTAAAAAAATGGAAAATGAAAATGTCCGTAAAGAGCTCAAAATAAATCAAAATATTTTGAAAATGTTATCGTGTATAGAAAATGAAAATATAAACAGCCATTAAAAATTCCATGTATCTACGGTCGTTTGTTTTAAAGTTACACCAAAAACCAAAATCGATTTTCTCGAAAACAGATTTTGCGTAAAAATTCCCGTTTTTCCTTAATTTTTCATAATAAATTCGATTATATTTATGAATTCGTCATAAATTATTATACTTATAGAACGATTAGACCTTCTCAACACAGTTATATTGTTATATCGTTGTTTACACGAAAAAACCTCCCATTATGTGCTAAATCCCGATTTATCCGGACACGATGCAAAAAATGTTTATAGAGAAAAAAAATTGCCAATGATCTACAGAAACAAATTAAAAACAAATTTAAACTATACGTCATATTATATCAAATCTTGTTTTGAAAAAAATTTGAAGAAAATTCAATATTTGTAAAAATATTGTATAAATTGTCAATGTTGAAGTTGTGGATTCTCAACTTTGGTTTGTCATTGGTTCAAATTTAAAAAGATAACAACATATTTAATTTTTTATCTCGTTAAAGTATCAGCCAGGTACTTACAGGAAGTACTGTTGGACAACATACTCCTTGTATTTATCACGTTTTTATTACTATTTCTATTTATTTAAATTTTTTTATCTACCTAAATTGTCTTTCAAACGTTAAGGGTAAAAACTAAAAAAAAAAAACTTGAAAGTAGAGCCCCTTCATTAAAAGTAACACTGCACAGGCCCCAGTTTGCCTAATTGCGCCACTGAGCTAGATTGATAAGGATTCCAAATAACTGAACCATATTCTGAAATAGAACAAACCAGAGATAAATATATAATATTTTTAAGTAATTTTAATTTTTAAACCTTTAGCAATTACGACGTATGAAACCAAATTATTTTTGTTGATTTATTATTTCGTATTTATATATTCTATTTGTAGTTCTGAAAAATATTCCTGACATTATTTTGAAAGTAAAAACATTTTTTATATAACATATAAAATATTAATATTGTTGTATGCAGACCGTCAGCGATCCAAAATATAATTTTTTTTTTTATTTTTTATTTATTAACCCGTGGCAACTTAGGGCATTGTGTGGTTTTTTAACTGTGGGGGAGGGCACTGTAGGTTAAACACGTGTGTTTGTAGCTACGCAGATATTTTATTGGGCACCCGTAGGTATCTGTCATGTCCAGGTGGAGGATAGTGCCAAAATATAATGGTTTAAAATAGAGTGTAAGTCAATTTCAACAGTGAATGAAATAATAGTGCATTTTCAGTTATTTTTAGTAATTATAAAATGTACAAAAGTCGTATATGTGTGTGTATTTGGCTGAGTGATGCGAAGGGGCTTTGAACTATTTTATTTAATACTTAGATCAATAGTTCATATTTTGTAATTTTGTATAATATATTAAAAGGTACTACTCACGACTATTAAGAATGGTTTATGTCTATACATTGTAAATATAATATAATATAATTATAATATAATAGAATATACATTCGCAGAGCCATGGCACTCAACAATACATTATGATGTTGGTTTATGAGTTGACAGGGTTTGTAACTTAAGAATTAAAAACCAATGTTTAAATTTGTTATATTATAGATTTGTTAAACGACTTATAAATTATAATTTATATGTAAAATTTACATTAATATTTAAAATATGTTACATATTATCTTTGTTTCATACAATAAACCAACTTTTAAAAATGTTCACTTGGAAGTTGACGACTATAAACTTTTAGATTTAATAAACATTTTAAGAAAATAAATTTAATAAGCCTTCTACAAGCAACGGTGTAAACTGCAGTTACGACTAACATGAATACAGTATATTATACAGTAGAACCTCGATTATCCGTCCCCCGATTAACCGTCTTTATCGGTTTACCGTCAGGCCACATTTGTACGGACTACATGCTTACACGTTGCAGTAAAATCTTATCACCTATTGTGTATGAGTAGGTTATAATTTATAACCTACTCATATTATATATTATTATTTATAACTTATAAATAATAATATATAATATAATCCAAAATTTTCCGGCAATATCTACCAGATAAGCGACAGGTACATATGTAACGGTACATAAATTTACAAAAAATGAAGAACAAAAACAACATGTATTACAGGTAATTTATTTTACTATTTCAAAAATAAATTAAACTTAAAAATTGTATTATATTTTCTAGACTGTTCAAGACTACCGGAAAAAATATCCGCAAAGTGACAGACAAACGCTGAATAAACCATTTTAGGTGGCATTAATTAACTATACCTACTATTCGATGAAAAAAAATC
>NW_021770068.1:36778-41068 GCF_005508785.2 Acyrthosiphon pisum | reverse complement strand
TTTTTATATTATTTAATTCTGTATAATTGTTATTCAACATATTTTGTCATATATCCAACCGTACGTTGTATATATTTAAAAACCCAAAAATATGCAATTTCGTTAAATATATATAATATTTTGTAAATTAATAAGTTTTAATAAAAATAAATGGACTTACGAGAATTTACGTAATATGCTTTTTTATAGACAATGCTAAAATCTATAATTTAGTTCTTCACATGTTTTCGATAAATACAATACCTTCTGAATTAAATAAAAAAAACAAAAAACTACCCTCTTTTTCCAAATTTCAACCCTAATGTGGCACCAGAAGGGGTTGAGTGAGATCATCCAAATTTTACCCAAATGACTTACTCATATAACTTAACAAATTAAGGGGGTACTGTATTAAAAAAATCACATTGAAAAAATAAGGACCACCCTAATATGTATATAATATATATTTTATGGATGAGATAAAAACAGTCAATTCTATGTAATTGTAAATAATAAAAATGTTTAATAAATTAAAAAATAATAATAATAATATGTGCCAATAAGTAATAGTACCTAATTATATCAATATGTATGTCATAAAAAAATTATTACTAAAAAAAATAATATCAATGTACGTTTAAATTTTTGTTGCTCGCTTAACCGTCTTTTCGATTATCCGTCAAAGCTCTGGGGGCCTATTCTCAAATCGATCGAAAAACGTTTTCGACTGGAAATCGATCGAAAAACATTCATGTTTCGATCAATGGGCAAAACAGTATTCGATTATGTTTTCGATCACCCTTTTCGACATTCTACATCGACTGGTATTTAGTGATCGAATCTCAGATTCGACGATAAAATTGATAGCATAGGTAGTAGGTAGTTTATTGTTTTTATTGAATTAATATTGGATAGGTATGTACTTATAGTTGATTATGGTTAATTAATTTGAACTTAAGTTACTTATATATAATAAGTTATAGAAGTTTATATAATTTGAAATAAATGGCAGACGAGTTGGAAATCTTATACAATTATCAAAACATTGTAAACGATTTAGATATAAATATATTTAACGAAGATAGGCGGTTCATGGCGCAGGAAACGGATGTTTACTAGTAAACATTTTTTATTTCTCATTATTTAACATCACATTATGTAAATCTCATTATTTACAGGTATTACTAATATGCTTTTATTTAATTATTATCAAGTTCTCTCGGACAGAAAGTTCTTAGGAACTTACCGGCCATCTAAATCATTGGTAAAAGAAATATGTCAAACTCTGAGTCCACATATGATGGCACCTAAAACAAATGCTGGTCTTAGTATTGATAGAAAGTTAAGTATTGGTAATTGAATCAGTCATTTAAATACCGATTGAATCACCGTTTCTATACAGAAATAACTCTATCAAATCTTGATAATTATTAATACCTATGTAGATACACCACAATTAACAAAAAATATTTTTAAGACATACCTATTAGGATGTGAAAAATCGTTTATATGTATTGTAGTTTGGATCACTACTTACTATTTAGTATTTATTTGCACTACAGTATTTAGTACCTATAAATATTTATTGAGTACCTACTTACCGAGACTGACGGTTAATCGAGGTTCTACTGTATGATATTATTTATTATACTGAATATATTATGTAGATCGGATCATGTTGATTGTACACGGGTGCATTCTAAATCGATTTTCGTAGCAATAATATAACTCTAACAATAAAATAACATTATGTTTCTGCAAGTACTTCTATTTTTTAGGTTCTGAGTGGAACGAAGATTCTATTGATTTTACGACGATGAGGGTTTTTTGAAACGAAGTTTTTTATGCACGATGCGGGGGCTAGACGAAAAAAAATGTTCCTGACAAAATACTATAATTTATAATATATTAAACAGTTATTCTAGCCAAAACATCCAATTTTTATTCAATCATACTGATCGATCTAGTAATGTGATAGTACTTTTTAAAACAGACTTGAATTCGTTATTATATCTACTTGAGATTGATCAGTCTACTTATCCCAGTTTCACCCCCCCCCCCCACCAACATCTAAAAATTTAGCTTGAATATTTTGAAATTTCGGAATTTTCAAACTTGATTATGTGGGATTTATTCAGAATTTACAACGTAAATCTTAAAATGTGGACTGACTCTTATTTAATGACATCTTTATGATGAATTTTTAAAATATAAGAACTTATAATTTATATTGATTAGGTACCTAATAATTAGATACTTTTTTTTTTCTGTTTGAACCGACAGCAGAGGAGGATCTGTGTGAACACTACTACTCCTCTGCTGCCATCGTTTATTAATGTTTAATAAAAACGTTAATACATGCACATTCTTAGCACATAACTAATTATGGTTGCTTCACCTTGAAAATAAACATTAATACAATAGGTACAATACAATGCAATACAATGCGATACAATAAATAATAAAGTCAGTCAGTTGGAGCGGCTGCCACTGCATTCGCTCTTCGTTCGGTCTCAGCTATCCTTTCATCATACTCCTTGCAGCTTAAAATGTTGTCAACCATGTCATAAAAGGACTGAGTGGCACGTTGGGAGGCAGCCCGTAGCCGGTCGTTCTCGCTGAACGGGACATCAGAGGGGCCGCACATCAAATCCTAGACGTCTCCCGGGGTTAAATTTCGGTTACTAACAAACATCTTCACTGGCAGCCGAAGCGGATCCCAGTAAGCACAATCAAATATCGTGTGTTCCGCAGTGTCCTCAGGTTGTTGGCAGTACAGGCAAGCCGCATCAGGGGCGCGCTTCATCCTGTGTAGGTAGTACCTGAAACACCCGTGTCCCGTAAGAGCCTGCCTGGTCAAAATTTAAATTTCCCAGTAGTTTATCAAAAGTGCCGGGAAAAACAAAAGAAAAATTAAGGAAAAACGGGAATTTTTACGCAAAATCTGTTTTTGAGAAAATCGATTTTGATTTTTGGTGTAACTTTAAAAACAACGACCGTAGATAAATGAAATTTTCAATGGTTGTTTATATTTCCATTTTCTATACACGATAACATTTTCAAAATATTTTGATTTATTTTGAACTGTTTAGAGACATTTTCATTTTCCATTTTTTTTTTAGTTTTTTTTCTAAAAATATCAATAAAATTTTATTTGTTGGATAAAAAAGCTTGAAAATTTAATAGAAGGCTCCTAGTATATTGTTTCAAAGGCAGATGAAAAATATTAAAAATCGTTAGTCACAGTCCCCGTGGAGGATGAATGTTGTAGATAATAGACATGATAATACCTAAAATTAAAAATATTTACCTTATATGTGTTAAGTAGTCGTCGATATATTATTATAAATAAAAAGTTGTTAAATATTTTATTCATTTCAGCAGTATATGCATTTAATATTATTTGTGGTCATATTATGATAAGTAGCCATACAGAATATCTCTATTTTTTTATGTAGTGAAAACAATTCAAATTAAATGTTTATAAGATTTTTTTTATTGATCGACTCTTTTTATAAATCCTGGCTACGCCACTAGCCCAGGTAATAGGTATATATCTTCTTCATTTCGATTTATACTCCCGGTAATTAACGAAGTCTTTTTTTATATTAATTTTAAATATGGATACATTATTAAATCATTGTTTGGCTCATCTACTTTTATTTGTGTATATTTATTTTCGTGTGCTTTATGCATAATGTAATGCGTTAAGCTCGAAAATATTTCTGCTACTAATTTGACACTCCAGTAATAAATAATAATATTTCAGATGAAAATCAATCCCAAAAAACCACTTACAACATTTCCAAGCCCGGTAAAAACTCTACGTCTTTTTGAATTGTTCGTCCACGATCTTTTAGTTATGGTATCACCACCAATAAAGAATTTAATTCTTTTTTCATTATCTAGAGTTTCGTACCCCATGGTTTGTCTTGCCAAATTATTTTGAGCCACGTTGGCATTAATTGGGAACATTAAATGTTGTTACAATGCGTTCATGGAGTCCCAGTCGTATAATCCTGACGAAATCAAGTTTACTGGACTTTTGTATATCCAAATCCATGTTGTGCCTGGCTTTAACATTTGTGGTATTTTAATTTCTCTATTTGTAGGTGCCATTCCTAACCATAATCCCCAGTGTTCATATGCCGATGGAAGTAGTTCGTTGCAATCAATTGCATTGCCATATTGTTGCAATACGTGAGTTTTTGGTCCCATAAAGTATGTCTTATTATTATATCGTACACGGAAATTCATTGTAACAAGTATTTTGTCGTTCAACTTCACGTCAACAGGTGTGCATCTGAATAA
>NW_021770068.1:33892-35822 GCF_005508785.2 Acyrthosiphon pisum | reverse complement strand
ATCAACTCAGACGTATATGTATATGAATCATTCCAACACTCAGTATATGACTAATTATCCCTCATTATTCACCAAATTCACTTTGTCATTTCTTTTAATTTATTTATACAAATATTTCCTTTACTTACTACACAACCCTTGTGACTATTATCGTGTAATAGCGTGCTACTATAATTTAATTATTATTGGATCGTAAATACGTTTACTTATTTAGGATACATAAGCATAATTTTAAGTGCTCAATAACTTAAATTACATTCGGTTGTCCGTCGACTATGTACGACTGCTGCGAGTGTAGGGATTTCTAAGAGCAGAAACCTAGTTTATAAGATTATCATAAGTATACGTAATTACGATCATTTATTTGGAATTCACAAGTACAATTTCAAATGCTCAGCAACTTAAATTACATTCGGTTAGCCGTCGACTGTGTACGACTGCTGCGAGTGTAGGGATTTCTAAGAGCATAAGATAATAGTCACAATCATAATAATTAAAACACGGGTACTTATTACCACATAAAACGAGGTTCTAGAAAGGAACGTCACACACATAATATTTTATAAGCCTTACGAATCAAAATACATATATTGTCGCCGTGATATCGACCATCGAACACTACCCCGGAGGAACACAAACCAGATGCAGAGAATCACTCCAAAAACCGTCGCATAAGGTCAGTGATCGAATATATATATATACATCTATAATATAGATTATCCGAATAACATTAGGTAGGTATAATACAGTAGTAGGACGATTTCATGCACACTTCCTTTAAGTAAAATACATTACGTGTCGGTATGTTACACCGTGTTCAATATAATAATATACACGTATCACCCAAATTCTCCGCCATCCCACTTTTCGGAATCTTAATTTCTCCTACTACATAAATCCGAGCCCTAATTATTAATATTATACACATTTTTTGATTATCATCTATAGCATACCTACCTAAAGTTGAATCAAGTTATAATATGTCGATTAGAGTAAAGGTACTAAGTAGATTTGAATAATTAATATAAAACGTATGGGAAATATTTTTTAACGCATTCAATTTTTTTTAACGCACAATACAAAAACAACTGAAAAGAAACAAATATGCCACCTGAGTAAATAATAATTAGTGTTCAAATGATATACGCCGCAGACAATATAAATGCAATTTAAACATACTACGTTATAACCGATTATTACACGCGGCATAGAATAAAAACTTTTCAACAAAACGATTTTGTTTTTATGATTTAATTCAAATTATACGAATAACCCGTAGTATTAGCTTATAATATATACGTCATATTGAATATAATATTTCTCTATAGACCCCTTTTGAAATTTAATTTAAATCGTTCAGATTTTATATCATTACCCGTTGAACAATGATCGAAATTGCATAGTCAAAATATTTATTCCCAATCATTCGTTATTAGAGAAGATTATAGATTTTATATGAAAAATGCGAAAACATTTTTTACAGTCAAAAACAATTGGATGTTTAAGGTTCATATCAAAGATTGCAATTTCGATCAAAAGTAGAGAAAGTTAATTTTTTAATTTTTCGAACCCTTTCACCAGCATGTCAACTGTTTTTTATGATTTGCTAAAAAACTATTTGTTCGCAAAAATCGAAAAGTAGTCCGCAAAATTACGCAAAATATCCGCAAAATATTGCATATATTAAAATAGGAAAAATCGAAAATGTACATGCTGTCGAAATGGAGCTCACTGACAAACATTATACTATTAGTAATATCGTAAACTCCGCTGAGGATCTTTTTTATAATATGAATTGAATATTATACAATGATATTATTATATCATTGAATTCAAATGTAAATGTCAAATGTACAGTCTACAGTCACTCAATTGTAACAAAATGTACAACAGAGAAACACTGTGCAACCCCGCATTTACCAACTTTTTT
>NW_021770068.1:33074-33792 GCF_005508785.2 Acyrthosiphon pisum | reverse complement strand
ATAGGAACCCTGCAGATAAAAAAATACTAAACCTACTCACCAAAGAAGTCCAAGCGGCTTTACAAAATTATCGTGTATCCTCATACAATAGTTACCTGTCTAACATGCGACTGGGTGAATCAAATCTGTGGAAAGCAACAAAAAGGCTATTAGACCAAGATATCAACACCATTCCCCCTCTTCGCACTGATGCAAAACTTGTCATATCCGATCAAGAAAAATGTGTTGTTTTTTTCAAACATGCTGTAAAATACCTTTTCTCCCAACCAAATCTGTAATCCAAGCAATGACCTAAGAGTTAAACACACATTAGAACTACCAAATTATGGAGTCCAAAATTCCATAAATTACGTAACGCCAAATGAAATCAAACAAATTATTAAAAATCTCCCGAACAAAAAATCACCGGGTCACGACAAAATTACAAACCTAATGCTAAAAAAATTACCACCGAAAGGACTAGTGTTTATGACCACATTATTTAACTCCTTATTGCGTCTTGGCTACTTTCCATCCAAATGGAAAGTTGCAAACATTATACTAATAAACAAACCAGGGAAGGACAAATCCAATCCTGACAGCTACCGGCCAAACAGCCTCTTATCGTCAATTTCCAAATTGTTTGAAAAAATCATTTACACTAGACTTCTTTTCTATTTAAATGCCATAGATAGTATACCTAAATTCCAATTCGGGTTTAGATCAAATCATTCTACGG
>NW_021770068.1:27485-33024 GCF_005508785.2 Acyrthosiphon pisum | reverse complement strand
TCTACTGTTTCTAAAATGCGTGTACGTAAACACACTTTTCTAAATAATGACAAGTTACACTAAATAACTATGATTTGCCAGTGACGTCCAAAAATCAATTGTTATACAAACATGTGAAATATTTTTTAAGAAACATTTTAAATTTTCTCTTTCATTTAGTGCAGTCTGTTCAACAAGTCTTGTTATTGTTTGTTTACAAGGAACAGAATACTCAGGTACGGCTATTTCCATAAATTCAAGAAAACCTTCCCCTTCTATAATACTCAGAGGTCTTAAATCTTTAATAACAAATTTCACTAGGCTTTTTGTTAGTTCCTTAGCTCGTTTAGTTTTGTTTGATAATTTTGATGGAGTTTGCTTAAAATATGGAATTAAAGTATTAGACGTACTTGGTTTTGTACTTGTACATTGCTGAAAATGTGATTTGAGATTAGTCGTATTTCCACTATAACCAACAGCACATTTGCACTTTTTACAAAAAACTTGATTTTTATTTAATATAATCCCCTTTTCATTAACTTTAAAACCAAAATGTCGCCATATATCACTTCTAGCACCAGACAACGGTACTAATTTAAAGTTTTCACTCATTTTATTTGTATAAATAATAAAATTAATAACGAACGTAATAATTACGAAAATAATTACGACGTCTCACCGCGAGTTAACAACCGATACTGAATTTAGATTAAATTGTTTGGTGTGGTGGTTATTTCTTTGGAACATATTAATATCGCCTCGTATCATAATCTACGTTTTTATCTTTATTAGGTATATCTGTCAGATATAATAATTTATTATATCTGACAGATATTTTATACTGTTTACTCAGTTTAGTGTTTAATCATCCGGAAAACCGCAAAATTCCGAGCCCCGATTAATCACACCGATATTGCGATATTTTCGATAATTATTTTTAGATTTCGATATCGAAATTATTGAAAAAATACCCACGATATCGATATCGTATCGAATTATCGATATCGATATCGTATCGAATTATCGATATTGTTGGCCAACACTAATATATATATTAGGGTGGTCCTTATTTTTTCAATGTGATTTTTTTATTACAGTACCCCCTTAATTTGTTAAGTTATATGAGTAAGTCATTTGGGTAAAATTTGGATGATCTCACTCAACCCCTTCTGGTGCCGCATTAGGGTTGAAATTTGGAAAAAGAGGGTAGTTTTTTGTTTTTTTTATTTAATTCAGAAGGTATTGTATTTATTGAAAACATGTAAAGAACTAAATTATAGATTTTAGCATTGTCTATAAAAAAGCATATTACGTAAATTCTCGTAAGTCCATTTATTTTTAAGAAAACTTATTAATTTATAAAATATTATATATAATTAACGAAATTGCATTTTTTTGGTTTTTTAAATATATACAACGTACGGTTGGATATATGACAAAATATGTTGAATAAAAATTATATAGAATTAAATAATATAAAAAAAAGATTATAGCTAAAAAAGTCTTAATATTCTGTAATATACGTTTTGGTTTTATTTACTTGATTTTCTTTAATTTTTACAACATAAAAAAATAATTAAAAATAGGTATGATTTTTTTTCGTCGAATTGTAGGTATAGTTAATTAATGCCACCTAAAATGGTTTCTTCAGCGTTTGTCTGTCACTTTGCGGATATTTTTTCCGGTAGTCTTGCACAGTCTAGAAAATATAATAACATTTTTAAGTTTAATTTATTTTTGAAATAGTAAAATAAATTACCTGTAATACATGTTGTTTTTGTTCTTCATTTTTTGTAAATTTCTTATTATATTCTTCTATAAGCTTGACTCCCCTCTCAGCTGTGTCATTCACGACTTTTAGTGAGTTTATAATGTGTTTTCCTGTTATGTAGTCCTCGTGATTATTCCAATTGGCCGGATCAATAGTTAAAAACTGTGTGGAAATTTGAAATCTCTTGAACATTCCAATCGATTTAGAGTTTATTAAGTCAATTAAAAGATCTTTTTGTATAAAATGTGAAACATCTTCAAATTTAAGTCCTATTTTTTTTTTCAACTCGATTTCTTCCTCTTCGTCGTTTATGCTTGAATCGTAAGTACTCAATATTCTCTCAGCCATTTTGAGTCTCGTACTGTTATCTACACGATCGTCAAATATCGAAAATGTAACACACTCTGGATTTAAATACCACAGATGATTTATTATTTTTTTTAATGCTACGTCTGAAACTCTTTTATTATGCAATTTATAATCTTCTAATTTTTTTAAAAATAAAATGTCATTTAGTGGAGCTTCAATTGCATTGGGTGACGAAAACCAAGCCTGAACGTAACATTTAACTATAAAACAACAAATATCTTTTAATGCCTTTTCTTCTTTGCTATTTAATTTAAATTGATCTTTAAATATATATAGCTTTAAAGAATAAATGGCCTTAGCCATCCATCTGGCTAAATGGTATGGACCAGGCTGCCTAAAAGCAATTCCTCGAGGTGGAACACCGCCTAAAAATATAATAACGAGTTCTAAAAATTCTTGGTAATCATCTCGAGGAAGACTATCAATAATTTTTTTTTTCGCATATAATATAATTTCATCAGCTTCATTTTTTATAATATTTTGAATATAGATATCAGAAACTGACGTGGAAAATTTGGTTTTATCAATATTTTGAATTTTCCCACGAATTTTGAAATCTTTTAAAAAGTAATATATCTGGTCCTGTCATGTTAAATAACTTTACTTCTAAAAATACACCTTGTAAAACAAGTTCAAAAATGTGATGTCGGCACGCCAAAAATAAAATTTCTCTTTCTAAACTTTGTTCTAATAGTACGCATGCTCCATTCAACCTCCCTGTGTTAGAAGCTGTAGTATCAAATACGAATGCTTGGACTTTATCTAGTAATGACCATTTTTGTAAAGTATCAAACACAGCTGAAGATATTTCATATCCTGTCCCAGAAGGCATTTGTGGGACTTCAAGAAGTTGTTCAACATCCATGGCTGTTGCAATAATTGGTAAACGATCAACATTATTCTTTCCGGTAAGAGCTGGAAGTATTTTTGAATCCCAATGGATCACAACATAATTTAAATTTTTTTCGTGAAATTTGGAAGTAATATTTTCTGATATTTTTTGTCGATAGTCTTCACGGGACTTTTTGATTGATGTTCGGTTTATAACATAAATACTGGGATCTAATGACAGGGCTTCTACACATGCAGTTAACAAATGAACAGCATTTCTATCACTTATTTTGCATCTATCAAGAGTAGCTGATAATCTGGGTGTTAAAAGTTCTATCCTACCTCTTTTATTTCTTGATGGACCTGGGACTGGAGATAACTGTTCAATTACTTCATCTTCATTTTCCGTTTCTTCAAAACTTGACGTAGACGAAGAAATTGAATACTGTTCTAAATTATGCATAAATTATTAATATATATCATCACATTTTTAAATATTATATTTTAATTATTTTACTGTTATAAATTACCTGTTACTGATGTTTCTGAAAAAGGCATAAGCTTTTTATTTTTCATTTCGTTTTTAATTAGTTTCTTTTGTTCAGCTCCCGTTAACTTCATATCCACACCCATCATACAACCTGGACGACCTGATTTTCGTTGGAGTTGTAAAAAATCTTTATCTTCTTGTATTTTCATTAGATCAATAGCATTAGCATGAGCAATATCAAATAAATTGTTTAATTCATCTTCAAAGTCTCGCTCTCTTTTTCTGCACAAATCGCTCTTCCGAGTTTTACTTTTTTCCAATGTTCTAAGTTCGTCATATAATTTTTTCAATTTTTTTATAATATTGGATGGGTCTTGAGTAGGTATACGAGCTTTTTTCCAAAATATTAAACACTCGTCAACAACTAGTGCTGCACTTTCTTGTAAATTTAATTTTACAATTCGTAAGTTATAAAATAAAACACTCAAACAATTCTTTTTGGATGGCAATTTACTACCAGTAATTTGGTAGTCCATTGGTCCTACAAGAAAAACGCGGTTTCGTGGCATATTAAATTAGAATTAATCAATTTTGAATAGGTACAACTTAGTCTATAAATTAAACGATAAACGACAATCAACTAGCTTAGACCACTTATCGTATACTAAAATGGTGTGTGTTGTACATTAAACTATAAAGGCAATATCGTAAGTGTTTCGACAAAAATGTGTGCCAAAGAAAAAAATAAGATAAGATAAGGCTTAGCACGGGTAACAGAGCAATTGAATTCTAATAATAATTATTTCCATATCCACCAACAAATGTTTACAGTATTTCTTCGACTGATTAACTATTACATATTAAATCAAAATTGTACTGTAATCATACATCCTTTAGTATTTATATTATATGCTTTTAAATAAACGAGAAAATGTATATTATAATACATTGAATATTGTTACTATGTAGTTTTTTATAAAAAACAACGGACTTATGAAAATTTACGTAATATGCTTTTTTATAGACAATGCTAAAATCTATAATTTAGTTCTTTAAATGTTTTCGATAAATACAATACCTTCTGAATTAAATAAAAAAAAACAAAAAACTACCCTCTTTTTCCAAATTTCAACCCTAATGCGGCACCAGAAGGGGTTGAGTGAGATCTTCCAAATTTTACCCAAATGACTTACTCATATAACTTAACAAATTAAGGGGGTACTGTGTTAAATTTTCAAACAAAAATATTTAACCTATATAAATAAGGACCACCCTAATATATATACAGGGGGTTTCACCAAGCATGCTCACTCTCGTTTTTTCCTTTAATAATAACAAATTTATTCAAATTCTGATTTTCAAATAAACCCAAAGAACATTTTTTTCAAATTCTTGAATTTTTTTTGTACTACTTAAAAAGTGTCTTGTGGTAATAAAAACTTCTGTTTTTTAAATGAGAACCCACTCCCCTTTGTTTATTATAAATTATTTAGTGAATAATATTTTTTAAAATGTTTATGTACCTAGTACAAAATTTTGAATGAGTTGTTTCTTAGTTATTAAAATGTTTGTACTAGGATAAAATTCCTTAAAAATGGTTTTACACAAATATAAAATATAGATGAAATATTGGAACTAATATTTATTATATTATTGGGCCATTTTTACATATTATTAGTGTTTAAAATTTTCAAATCAGTATGATAGCCCTCATATCCTATATAAACGCATTATCCATTACCAAAATTAGATAACTAAAATTATTCTCAAATTAATTTTGTTTTTGACACGCCAAATTTTTCAGAAAAATTATCCATTGAATAATTTATAATTAAAAAAGGAAGGGAATATGTTCTCATTTTAAAATCTTCACAGGACACTCATTAAATACTACAAAAAATCTCAAGAATTTGGTGTTTAAGTATATTTAATAATTTTAATAATCAAAATTTGTATTTATGCATCATTTGTACACAAAAATACGATATGAGCATGCTTGGTAAATCTCCATGTATTATTATATACTATAATATGTAACTTAGGTATTAGCATTTGTAGTATTATTCTATAATATATAATTATTAATAGCTGGTATATTC
>NW_021770068.1:25024-27385 GCF_005508785.2 Acyrthosiphon pisum | reverse complement strand
GCCTTTATAGTTTAATGTACAACACACACCATTTTAGTATACGATAAGTGGTCTAAGCTAGTTGATTGTCGTTTATCGTTTAATTTATAGACTAAGTTGTACCTATTCAAAATTGATTAATTCTAATTTAATATGCCACGAAACCGCGTTTTTCTTGTAGGACCAATGGACTACCAAATTACTGGTAGTAATTGCCATCCAAAAAGAATTGTTTAAGTGTTTTATTTTATAACTTACGAATTGTAAAATTAAATTTACAAGAAAGTGCAGCACTAGTTGTTGACGAGTGTTTAATATTTTGGAAAAAAGCTCGTATACCTACTCAAGACCCATCCAATATTATAAAAAAATTTAAAAAATTATATGACGAACTTAGAACATTGGAAAAAAGTAAAACTCGGAAGAGCGATTTGTGCAGAAAAAGAGAGCGAGACTTTGAAGATGAATTAAACAATTTATTTGATATTGCTCATGCTAATGCTATTGATCTAATGAAAATACAAGAAGATAAAGATTTTTTACAACTCCAACGAAAATCAGGTCGTCCAGGTTGTATGATGGGTGTGGATATGAAGTTAACGGGAGCTGAACAAAAGAAACTAATTAAAAACGAAATGAAAAATAAAAAGCTTATGCCTTTTTCAGAAACATCAGTAACAGGTAATTTATAACAGTAAAATAATTAAAATATAATATTTAAAAATGTGATGATATATATTAATAATTTATGCATAATTTAGAACAGTATTCAATTTCTTCGTCTACGTCAAGTTTTGAAGAAACGGAAAATGAAGATGAAGTAATTGAACAGTTATCTCCAGTCCCAGGTCCATCAAGAAATAAAAGAGGTAGGATAGAACTTTTAACACCCAGATTATCAGCTACTCTTGATAGATGCAAAATAAGTGATAGAAATGCTGTTCATTTGTTAACTGCATGTGTAGAAGCCCTGTCATTAGATCCCAGTATTTATGTTATAAACCGAACATCAATCAAAAAGTCCCGTGAAGACTATCGACAAAAAATATCAGAAAATATTACTTCCAAATTTCACGAAAAAAATTTAAATTATGTTGTGATCCATTGGGATTCAAAAATACTTCCAGCTCTTACCGGAAAGAATAATGTTGATCGTTTACCAATTATTGCAACAGCCATGGATGTTGAACAACTTCTTGAAGTCCCACAAATGCCTTCTGGGACAGGATATGAAATATCTTCAGCTGTGTTTGATACTTTACAAAAATGGTCATTACTAGATAAAGTCCAAGCATTCGTATTTGATACTACAGCTTCTAACACAGGGAGGTTGAATGGAGCATGCGTACTATTAGAACAAAGTTTAGAAAGAGAAATTTTATTTTTGGCGTGCCGACATCACATTTTTGAACTTGTTTTACAAGGTGTATTTTTAGAAGTAAAGTTATTTAACATGACAGGACCAGATATATTACTTTTTAAAAGATTTCAAAATTCGTGGGAAAATATTGATAAAACCAAATTTTCCACGTCAGTTTCTGATATCTATATTCAAAATATTATAAAAAATGAAGCTGATGAAATTATATTATATGCGAAAAAAAAAATTATTGATAGTCTTCCTCGAGATGATTACCAAGAATTTTTAGAACTCGTTATTATATTTTTAGGCGGTGTTCCACCTCAAGGAATTGCTTTTAGGCAGCCTGGTCCATACCATTTAGCCAGATGGATGGCTAAGGCCATTTATTCTTTAAAGCTATACAGGGTGATTCTTTTATCGTTGAACACTCATTATCTCGAAAAGTATTAACTTTTTTAGATTTTTTTTTTTTTTTTAATTTTAGTTTTATGTATTTCTACATTTGTATAAATGTTTTATATTTTTCACCCTTATATTAATTAGGTAAACTACTATCAACTTTTGATTTTCAAATGGTAACCTATACTTAAAATTTCATAAATTAATAATGCTATTTTTTTTATGAATTATCACGTTTAAATTTTCATTTTTTGTTAATCCGTTGATGAGATATTGTCCTTCAAAGTTGAGTTGTTCTGGGAGGTGTTTGTGTGTAAATGTGTATACCTAGTCAGTTGTAGGTACCGCAACAATTAGGATTTTTAAGTCCCAGAGTAATAAATATTACACAATTCAAATTAATATAGTAAGGACAATTTATGCACATAGTGTAGCGTATAGGCCCATCCAGCAGGGTTTCATGCATTTCACCCCATGGCTCATACATTATTGCAACATAACTATGTAGTATTTTCCATTTGTAAAGACCAGAAGTTAAATGTAATAAAATCGATATCGTTCAATCCAAGGTTTGATAATCATTGTACTTTGTACCTATACGGGCTACAATAGTAAAGGCT
>NW_021770068.1:22093-23170 GCF_005508785.2 Acyrthosiphon pisum | reverse complement strand
TTTTTTAGTTTTACAATTTCAATATAAAATTAAATTAAGTATAAATAAAAATAATCCGCCATAAGTTGCTTTAATAGTTGCAACATATTTGGTCGCATATTTTTTTCTTTTTGACCAATCACATAAATTTAATCATTATTTAAATAACAATAATATACATCCCAAATACATAGGGCACCGATAAACTTAAATAATTATATTTTTGTAAAAACTCATTTCAATGTCATGAACAGAGTTTGAGCCAAGAATTTGCTTAATTTAATGTCTTGAAAAAATCTGGTATAGGTTAGATTTCAAAATATATAAAATGTAGTGCTTATTTTTATTTATTTAGGTGGTTTCTTTTTAATGCATTAATAGTTTCAAATGTATATTTTCTACATTAAAATAATGCAAGCAATAACAATAATTATCAAAAACTAGAAAGTCTTAAAAAAAATTACATTTTTATTTTGGAACCTGGAGGGAAAGAGTAGCCGTTTTAGAAATTGCTTTTTTTTTTAAAAAATTATATGTGTTTATTTTGAAGACTTTAGGCTCTTTTTAGCCCTGAACCCTGTTCATGACCAAGTTCATACCAAATCTCTTAAATTGTTTACTAATATTATTATGAGCCAATAAACAATTTTGCTTTACTTAGAAGCCCAGGAGTATGAAAAATTTATTTCAAAATGATGATACAGTTTAATCAAAATGTTCGTTTTGCAGTTATGCAAAATATGAGTAAAGATATAACATGTATTCAAAAAATTAAAACAAACTTTCCAAACACCCCAGACTTAAAGTATAGTAAAATTTAAAAATGGTGTTAATAATATTATATGAATTTCACACTAGATAATTATTATGACAACACCAATCATTGAGCATTTATACTATTGTTCTTATTAGTAATAATTGAAATATAATTATTGATCACATACCTATTTTTTTTTAAGTTCATTATTTGATTTACACAATCTACATACTATGTGTGTATTAAACACAACATACATTATTTTATCTTTTGAGTTGTAATGATTGATGTTGTCACCTCATTTAAATTAATTATAAAATATTATACAATTTACAAAACAT
>NW_021770068.1:18714-21993 GCF_005508785.2 Acyrthosiphon pisum | reverse complement strand
TGGAATAAACGTTGGCTGCTGTACAACCCACACAGCTTAAAAATATTACCTATGATAAAAATATTTTCAAGAAATTAATATAAGTATACTTATTCGAATTATTTAAAAAAGTGGCGTAAATAATAAGGAAATATTTTAGTTATATTCTTTGGCCAAGAAGTTCGTATTTGGAAAATATTTTATAAAAAAACATTTACAAAACATTTTAATCATTTATTTTCAAAAGGATTTAATAGACATATGTACCGTATTCTACTGGTGGTGTCCCGACGAAATTGTGAGGAATATATAAAAGAACATATTATTTTATGACATGAAATTAAATTAATTGAAGTAGTTATGTTACAAATATATAGGTAATCGAATCGGATTAGTCAATAATCAGCGATGATAATTAAATGCATAATAATATATTGTTCAAATTGTTCAAATTGTTAAGAGAGTATTAACATTTAACATCATACTTAAACTAAATTATGATAATAATTGTTCGTACCTCAATAGGGCAAAACAAATACCTAATATTTGAAAGCATAATAATGTAGTTTGGACCGGTATAACGAATCACTATAATAGCTTCCACTGGTATACAATAGGTTACTGCGTTGGTAAGCAAAGTCAATACCATGTTTGTAAGCTATTGTTTTTTTTATAGGTACTATTAATAGTGTAATTGTGAAAATCATTTTAAAATTAGTTTTGCATGATATCACTATAAGTAGATATTTTACTTATATTTAAAATGGGAAATAACATTGGTTCGGTCAATAATTAGATGATAATTAGACGCACAATAATATTATATCACTCAAATCGTTATGGAAATAACAAATATTTTACAAAGTGCATATTATAAATCCGCGCAAACATTAAAACCGTTAAAGATTATAATATTGTTCGTACCTCAATAAGACAAAACAAATCGGTGCAGGCCGGTTACGTGATAATTGTGAGCTTAATAATATAATAATATGGTTTGTACCGGTAACGTATCTCTATAATAGACAGTGCCCCCCCCCCCTCCCCACCCCCGAAATGTTAAGAAAATTTAAAAATTATTTTAATGGTCTATGATAGTCGCTTAAAAAGTCTTAAATTGTATTTAAAATATTTAAAATGTACTACCTATACAGTGGCGTGCCCAGGAATTTAAAATTGGGGGGACACCATTTTTTTTTTTAAAATAAACAAAAGAAAGCGGATAAGTGGAAGTCACTCTGCTGTACAGTAGGCTACATTATAAAGCTAGATTATAATATTGTTCGTACATCAATAAGGCAAAACGAATAGGTTCAGGCCGGTTACGCAATAATAATTGTAAGCGTAATATAATAATAATATAGTTTGGACCGGTAACAATAATCTCTACAATAGCGGTAACCGCGTCGGATTGCAAAGGGCGCGCGCGCGTGCACACTCGGTACACACTGCTGCACGGTGCACGCACTCCTCTCGCGGCGCGCGTCCTCCTTCTCCGCCACCGCACGGTGTGTCCTAACGTCTGTTCACCGGGGGGGGAGGGGGGAGGGGGGTATTATATTATTAGTAAATAACGGCGAATGCTGTTCGCCGCGGTGCTATACACAATAATAGTAATAATATAATATAAAATCTTAACACACACACTCGTGAGCGCGTGCACGCACGCACGCGAATTTACGGTATATCACAATGCACCGACATGTAACGCCGTCGGCCCGGTGGTGCGCCGCCGGTATGGATCCTCGTCAACGGCGGCGGTGTCGGCAGATGTTCGGGGGACGACGCGGCGGCGCACCGGCACAGAGCACACGACAACCGTCCCGCCGCGCGCCACCGCCGCGAACCTTACCGGTCGGTGCGCGTATTATGCACGTCGCAATTTTACCATTATTATTATTACTAGGGTTAGGATGTTTACGATTTTGCATATTTTTTTTAGGTTGTCCAATTGCATCCATTCTTATACAGAAATATGTTTTTAATGATATCTATATTCAAAATATCAAAATTTTATTTTGCATATAATTGCATATTTTACCATTTTTTTTTAAAAAGTGCATAATTTGTGTTTTTCTGTTTTTAAGCGCATACTTGACGGTTTTCGATGCAAAATGCTGAAAAACACCGTAATTCTATATATTTTACTGAATCTTATATAAGTTTGATTATCAGCTGTATTTCACATATTATCACTTATTTATTGTTGAGAATTCAATATGGTTATACCTATACGGAGTAAAGCTAGGTAGGTAGATACCTACTTAAATAGAATTTTCGATGAGCCTCGTCAATTGTCACAGTCAAAACTTATCTTAAAACTGCGAGCCATTACAATTTTATCAGATATTTTAATAGAACGTTTAATAATTTATAGTTAGTTTCCGTCTTGTCTACGATCGATGTAGAGTACCGTGTATTGCAAGTTTCGTATTTATTTAATTTATTGTTGATTTATTAAATCACCCAGTTATACCTAAAGTTAAAAGCTCTTGTTCTAATCGACTAAAAGGTTTTGTAAAAGAATTTGGAGAGCTGCACGTTTTAACTACCGATGGTTCAATCCTTTATTGCAAATTATGCGAAGTTAAAGTCGGTAGTGAACGTCGGTTTACTGTTGAACAGCATATGAACACCGCTAAACATATTCGATTAAGGGCCAGTAGTACCATCTCTGATTTAAGTTAACCGGAGTTTAATCGGCCAAGTTTGCGCGGTTAAATATCTGTTATCAGCTGATTAAGCTTAATCGAAATTTAACTGTAGACGGTACAACTGGCCCTAAGTAAACAAAAAGAAAAAAAGGTGGGTAAGTGGATTTCGCTCTGCTGTACAGTAGGTTACAAGTGGGTCACTGTATAATGGATGGTATTAAATTTGAATTCAATGATATAATATCATTGTATAAGAAAAACGATTCTGAGCGGAGACGGTATGTCAGTCTAGGTATAAGACATAATATTATATTATAGTCTGTAGTAAGTATTTAAAAACAATTGACCTATAATAGGTACCTAGAATAAATTCCAAATTAATCATATCATAATATCTATTAGGTACTTAAAACGCGCTATACATCAACAAAAAAACGTGGTACTATCATAGATATATAATAGTATACTTTAGAAGTTTCAAGTACTCACGAATAATATTATACAATCACAACAAAATAACTAAAATAGTAATCCTAGGTTTTTAATATGTCCAAATTTGTACTTAAAATGACTATAAAAATAAACTGTGTAAATGTATTTTTTAGATTTTTTAGTAACAGAATAAATTACTTACGTGGAATCTTGT
>NW_021770068.1:16826-18664 GCF_005508785.2 Acyrthosiphon pisum | reverse complement strand
CACTGACGTGGAACCTTGTTTTAAAATTTTTAATCTGAGCTATAAAAGTTGAACATTTTATACATTTTTAAACTAGAAAATTATTATTACATTTTATAACTTTAAATAATACTCATAAAAAAAAATTGTGCCTTTTTATTTTTAATATTTTAAAACTGCTATTGAAACAGTATATCAGGAGCCTTGCATTAAATTTTCGCGCATTTTTACCCAACAAATAAAGTTTTGTTTATGTACATTCATAGAAAAAAAGACTAATAAAATTGGAAACTTAAAATAATGCTCCTAAGCAGTTAAAAACAAATCTAAATATTTTCAAAATGTTATCGTGTATATAAAATGCAAATATATAAACAACCAGTGAAAATATCATGTGCATACGTTCATTTGTTTTTGTTGGTGCCCGATAAGCCATCACGGCTGGAATAAGCTGTTTTCCCCGTGCAAGGATCAAAGTCTAATTTCCACGACTATCGCTATCCCGCGCGTCTGCTTGCCCTTACGTATATTTTGTACCATCGTATTTTTTACGATCGTGACGACGACATAATACAATTAGGTCGAACGTGCTCCACCGGCGAAACTTGCGTACCAAACCCAACGAAATAGTGCGTTCACCCATTATCGGATACCGCTCTTGTGCCTCATCGTGGTCCAGTCCCAAGTGTACCAGTCAAGGTTCCAGCCAACTGCCATCATAGTTATGTCATACCAGCCCGAGTCGAAGCATAAAGGTTAGGTCAGAATATCATTATAATTTGTTTTTACCCGAATTATGTAATATCGTCACCGCCGCCGTATTATAATAAAACATACAAATTGTATTATCAATATTTTCAGCCGAAAAGCGCCTTATAAGCGCTATATTATTATTATTATTATTATTTACAAAATCTGTGAATTATTAGAATTTATTTTACCATCGATATTTGGTGTTACAATTATTTCTTATTAAATAATTATTGTTTTATAAGGTTCCCACATTCTAATATATATTTTTTCCGTTCCCACCATTTACATTTATATACAGTCCACTATCATCAGTAATCACACGGCTAGTGCCTGTATAGCGCCTGTATATATATATATATATATATATATATATATATATATTTTAAATTGTTATCGTTAATCGAAGACCGAAATATCCGACCGACTGTCGACCGCGAACACTGCACGATCTATCCAGATATGGGCAATACGAAATATAAATTTGTCGGAAATGATTGGGTATTTAATATATATTTTATAGTACTTACATAATATTATATAATTTTGTATACACATTAATGAATAAGTGCAGCGTGATTAATTTTTGGTCCAAAACATAGCTCACGACTTCAATCACTACGCCCGATATAATGATCTGATATTGATTTTGAAAGCAGATTTGAATTTGTTACTAAATTATCTGTGCTTTGACAATTTCATTTTTCTGATTTTTTTTTTTTTTTCACTTGGAAATTTTCTAATAAAAAGAGTAAAAATAAATTACATTCATAATTAAAATTGAAATACATTGATATATAGAATATGAAAAATGCACGACAGTCAAAGCATGGTAAATTTAGAGGAGAATTAAAATTTGCTTTCAAAATTTAAATCGGAACATTCCACTGAGCGTAGTAATTGATTTGAAAAAAAAATGTTTGTAATTTTATAAAGTAATAAGTGGTGACATGGGCTTATTGTGCATGCTTTAGGTAAGGTGACAGACTTAGGTATTATAATGTCCCTATACAACGTGATCGGTACTACGAATTACACACACTAATGTTCATTTACTTTCAACACATTTACATGACCTATTTAACTTGAAATATAAAATGCCTAGTTTT
>NW_021770068.1:15856-16776 GCF_005508785.2 Acyrthosiphon pisum | reverse complement strand
TTTTAAATTTTCAATCTTAGATACAAAAATTGAACATTTTATAAATTTTAACTACAAAATAATTTTTCAAATTAAAATTTGATAAATTTGTCAAAATTTGATCTTTAAATGCTTATAAAAAAAAACAGTGCATAAGTATTTTTAATATTTATCAACTGATATTGTAACAATATATCAGGAGCTTTGTATTAAATTTAGACACTTTTTGGCCCAACAGATAAAACTTTATTGATATTTATAGAAAAAAAAACAAAAAAAGTTTAAAACTGAAATTGTCCGTAAACAGCTCAAAAAGAGTCAAAATATTTTCAAAATTGTATGGTGTATAGGAAATGCTAATATAAACATTCAGTAAAATTTTCATGTATCTGCAGTTATTCGTTTTTGAATTACAACAAAATAAGGAAATCGCTACATAAGAAATCGAGTGAATATCCAGTGTTGTAAAAATTTGAATTTCAAACGATCATAAAAATTTAATTTGACTTTCTTATAGATATTTTTTGTTTGATAAAGGTAGATAATCTTATAAGGAATCTTGTATTACATTTTCATATCTTAGATTTAAAAAGAAAAATTTTTATGAATTTCTAACTCGAAATAATTTGCAAATTTTCGTGATTTTTCCATATTTTGTCATTTTTTGAACTTTAAATGCTTATAAAAAAAAACTGTGACTAACGATTTTTAATATTTTTCATCTGCCTTTGAAACAATATACTAGGAGCCTTCTATTAAATTTTCAAGCTTTTTTATCCAATAATTAAAATTTTATTGATATTTTTAGAAAAAAAACTAAAAAAAAATGGAAAATGAAAATGTCCGTAAAGAGCTCAAAATAAATCAAAATATTTTGAAAATGTTATGGTGTATAGAAAATGCTAAGATAAACATTCAGTCAAAATTTCATGTATCTACGG
>NW_021770068.1:13875-15806 GCF_005508785.2 Acyrthosiphon pisum | reverse complement strand
ATTAAATAAATAGTTAGGTATATTTTACTTTTAAAGCAATGTCTAAGATATAAATTGTTGATATTTTTATTATACTTCAACAATTATTTGAAAATATATCAGTAAGTGTATAACATTGATTTATATATTATAAGGTGCTGACCACAATAATACCTCAATATTGGAGAAAGATGAACATGAACAAGAAATTAATTCCAAACCTAGTACTTTTAGCAGTAACTGCAATACAAGTCTAGATTTAGATGTCATTGTCCAAGATAAAGGTAATACACAATTTCATAAGTCCCTACTTCGTGCAGTGAACATACATGTTTTTAAATAATACACACATTTTAATTTTAATTATGAATTATTGTGGTTTCAATTTATTTTAGTCTTATATATTTCTTATATTAGATAATATTATATAGTTATGTCATTCAAACACTTCAGAAACCATTAAACATGGCATTAATTTTGAACCCATTACTTCTATATTAAGTCTTAGCAGTTTAAGCACTAAAGATTTAAATATTGCCAAGCAAGTTCAAAGTAGGTAAATTTAATTTTTCTAAAAGAGTTATATTTTACTATTATTACTTAAATACTAAAACCAAATTGTTTGTTAAATAGTTGTTAAATTTGCAATCATAATGTGTTTATAACATTGTATAATCTATTATTTTTGAAATTGGTTTATGTTGAACCAAATCAGTTAAATAAATAATAATATTAATATTGCTTATAAGGCTAAAAATATGATACCAATTTTTTGCATTAAAATTTGATTACTTGTATTATTAATTTAGGTTTGAACAACGAAATTGAACCAAGTTCTACACTATGTGTTATAAACAAAAATAATAATGATATTGGAATTGGAATTCAATTTGAAGAACAAGGATTTAAGAATTTTAAAAAACCAATTCCACTACACATTAATCATTTTTTTAGTGTACATCCTATTCAACCTTCAGACAATGCAACTATTCTTCCATTTGATTCTAAAAAAGTTTTTTTTAAAAATAATAATATGAATAGGATTTGGTGTACTTATGATGTTCAAGAAAATAAATTATACTGTTCAGTTTGTTTGGCATTCACTACTGAAATGAATACATTTACTAGAGGTTTAAATGATTGGAGACATGTACATCAACGTATAAAAGAACATGAAAACAGTAAAAATCATAATTTTTGTTCAGAAGCTTACTTTTTACATTTTCAAAAAAAAGATATTGGAAACTTATTGTTCGTCAATCAAAATCGTTTACAAAGAGAAGAAGTAAAAAAATGTCGTCAAGTACTTGACCGCATTATAAATGTAATAAAATTAATCGGAAAATGTGGTCTTAGTATAAGAGGGAAAAGAAATGAAGCTGCTTATCTGCTGAATAACGAGTCTGTGGATCATGGTAATTTTCTTGAACTCATAATTTTGCTCAGCAAATATGATGTTGTCTTAAATGAACATTTAAATTCAGTTATAAAGAAAAGTGAAAAACAACATAATTGTAATTCCAAAGGTCGTGGTAATTTAGTAACTTTTCTTAGTCATTATACTACAGATAATATTATCAATATAATTTCTAATTTGATTAAATCAACAATATCAAAAAAAATAAAAGAAGCAAATATGTTCTCAGTGTTATTAGATACAACACAGGATATATCAGTCATGGATCAATGTTCCATCTTTATAAGATATGTAGTAGATGGAATGATACATGAAAGGTTAATATCTGTTAAATCATGCACTGATTCAACTGGTAAAGGTATGATGAACCTTTTAAAGACACAGTGGATACGGTTGGCTTAGATATTACACATTGCATTGGAAACGCAACAGATGGTGCTGCTAACATGAGAGGTGCATACAATGGATTTACTTCTTGGCTTAGTGAAGAAGCACCAGGTCAAGTACATGTTTGGTGCTACAGTCATGTACTTAA
>NW_021770068.1:8574-13063 GCF_005508785.2 Acyrthosiphon pisum | reverse complement strand
AAGGACATTATAAATTGTAAATTTTGCTAAACATTTGTAAAGTACCTATTTGTTATTTTTTTGATATCTTAAATCTTATACCGTTTAATTTGTAGATTATTTACAGCTAAAATCAAATAAAACAACTTTTAGTTAAAAAATTCCAAAATATCGGCGGCAAAAAAATAATTCACTAAAAAAAAATATAAAAATGTGTTCATCGTAAATTAATATATTAGTATAACGACCTATACCATAATAGTTTACAGTAAAAACAATATAAAAAGAACATATGTGATGAGTGATCGCTGATCAGTGTTTTGTGTACATTGATTGGACAATTATGTAAACGCATTCCAAAAAAAAAAAAAAATGTATCATGTCAATGTACGTATGCCGTAGGGCTAATATTAAAAAGTGGCCTGAAAATATCGGTTTGCCCGGTAAGAATTTTGGAGCCACTCCGCCCCTGGCAGGTAGGTATCATAGCTATTAGCTATGTAACAGTTAAAGGTAAAGAAATATTATGATAAAACATCAAAGGTGAGAGAAGAATTTAAGGTAAATGAACAGGTATTAGTAAGATACATAAAAAAGAAAGAATGGGTAAAAGGAGTAATAATCAAAAAATTAAAAGTGCCAAGGTCCTATATAGTTGAGGTAAACAAAGTAAGATATAGAAGGAACTCTTATCATCTTAAAAAAATAACTGTGAGAAATTCTTGTTATTCATTATTAGAAAATATGTTAAGAAAATGTTAATTTAAATATTGTTAAATTATGTTATAAGTTTGTAAATATAATAGATAATAGATAATATTAGGGCCGTGTCCTTGAGTATAGCTAGGTGCAACGTTTTAATGTTATTAATTATTATTGAAGTTCTAATATTAATAAGGCAGAATTGAAATCCCTACTGATGGTGCCCAATTTATTTAGTTGTGCCCACAGTGGCACAGTATGGCACTTGACACGGATTACAGAATAACAAATTATTATTATGGATATCGGATTATTAATTGTTAGTTATTGTTGTAATATATGTGTTGGATACCTATAGGATACCTAGCATTTACAATAGTATTGTTCAGTTTATTGATTTTTCAATTGTCAATATCAACAATCGTGTAAAAAGCAAGGTGTTATGTTGCGGAGTATGTAATGGAATTATAAATACAGTTTCCGGATATATGCTGGTAAATATATACACCGTCATTTATCCGGAAACGGTATTACAACTCCATGTGGTATAACTTAATGACATTATTTCAAGGGTAAACCTAGAAGTTGAAGATAGATGCCAATTTTGTTCATTACTCGTAAACCGTTAGTGGAAACAGTTTTTTCAGAAGAAGTTTTTACATAATAATCTCTTAAATGGCTTGGGTACATGCACACCAGGACCAGTTACTGTAACTTGCTCACTAAAATTGAAAAAAAAAAACAACTATATCAATTAAATTATTTTGAAAATTGTAATAATTCAATGACTTAATATCATATTAAAAATCAATGTGGTAAAATAGTAACCAAAAAACATTATTCATGGTTCCATCACATAGTTTGTTCCATTATAATATAGCAAACATTCTTGTGTTATAGTTGTGAACCTATAGCGTATACTTATTTATGATTATCTATGCCTTAAGTAGAAAAATAATAAACAACAATATACACATGTGAACTTTTAATGTTATTAATAATTAGTAACTCTATCACCATTTACCAAGATTTTAAAATGTATTAAAATGTAACAGTAAACAATTACAAAACCTCGGGTGTTCAATCCACACCTGACTGCAACTTTGTAAGATAAATAACTGTCGTTTTAGTGTATTTGTTAAGTTATTTCAGATGTATCATAACCAATAAATACCTAATACATTCAGTGGAGGCGTAAACAGTTTTTCCTATGAAGCAACTGCCTTAAATAAATACCCACACCACACACTAATTTTATTCACATTTTACACTTATTTTTTCCCAGACTTTAAATGCAGGCCCTAAGAGACCACGCGAGTATAAATTATAAACTAGTCTAGCACTCTAGCCAATTAGGTGTTTGAGACTGGAATCATTGGGGGTACCCACCTTCACTTTTGCATGAGACAGCTGCCTCGTAAACAGCTATTCACGCCTCCACTAAATAAATTATAGGGATCGTAACACTTTACAGAACTTACATAGTTTCATGATTTGAGTTTACCGGGCACACGGTCGGGAGTACTAAATTCGAAAATTAAATTCTCAAAACTGGTCAAAGTGTTCCCTTAGATATTTGCACACGTCATTAAACGTCTCCTCCTCTTTATTTTGAAGTATGTTTCAAGGCGGGCGCTCTGCCGGATCACGTTCAAATACCTTTCCCAAAGTATACGGCTCACCGGATGACCGTCTACCGGGCACACGGTCGGGAGTACTAAATTCGAAAATTAACACGTTCAAATATTTCCACTTTTTGCTTGGGGGGGGGGGGGGGGCTGAATATATTAAAGGCGAGCAGATTATTACAATATAGATATTAAAATTGTATGTCCTAGGTTTTTGGGTGGCTACGACTTTGTTTGTGCCTATGATTATATTATAGTTTATCAAAATATACTATATTATATTATGTTATATTATATTATATTATATTATATTAAATTATATTATATTATAATATATCAAACTATATTATATTATATTTTACATTTTTAAATTTGCGTTTTTAACACGCTGTAGTGGTAGCACTGTAGTACATAGCAATTATTGTATACAATCATTATATTGTAGTATTTTGGAATTAGTAAATGTTAAGGGTTTGGGAGGCACTGGGCCTGTTATCTTTTGCAGTTTGATCATTGCTAATGTAATTCTCGTGTTAATTTACTAAATATATGTATTTAAGCTAGTCCTTTTTATTACTTTTCGTATAAAAACTTACCCTTTTAAAATATTTTGCTGGTAGTCTACTCAAAAAAAATGTTAATGTCAACTCTTTTAAAAGAGAATTATTTGAACAAATCAAAATATTGACACTTTGCATAGTAAACACTTTACATAATATTCATAATTATGACAAAATAAATATTAATAATATTAAAATTATATTAGGTATATCAAATACCTCGTCAAATACTATTATATTTTATAAATTGTCATGGTAGTATTTAATATTTATAAACTAAATTCAATGACAAATCGATAACATCTAACCAATCGTATCGGCTTCTGATAAGGAGAAATAAAAAGGGTCTACATATAGCACACTCCTGATATTATGATGATATTATGACCAAAGGCAAAAATATGGCATAGCACTCCAAGCGGAAATATTCCATGGAAATGTGATTCTATAGATGTTAACATGTGGGCACAAATATTTTATCTCACTGTTTAGGGTTATCAATATTTGGTATCTGTGTTTTATAAAATATGCCGTTTATTAATTATTATAGGACGAAGAAGAGGGCAAAGTGCAACCTGTGTAATATCTTGATCAGTTCCTATTTATTTTATATTTATACAATTATCAAATATATCTTATCTTAAAGTTATAGCACTTGCGTAATCTAGAAGCAAACCGGACTTGTATAAATATGGATACATGTCTATACTCCGGCCCACGAGAGATCAGTACCGCTATTTGACCAAAACTCGTCCGATTTCGCGCATCTCCCACTCAATCACTCCCACTCAACCAACCGACAGCGCTGCGGCGACTGTCGGTGTCGGTCGACAACGCTCAACTGTATACGCTGTGGGGCGTAATGTAAACTGTATACAGATTGTTGTAGCGAGTGACAATTGTACATTTACGCGCACGCTTACATTTTTATATTGTCTATATTTTTTGTGCTGTGGTAATATTTAAAAAATGAATGCCGAAGAATCTATTAATATCAGTGAACCTGCCAGACATGCTGTTCATAATGAGAATCTGGAATTATTGCGTTCGTCTGTTAAAAGGAATCCAAATGGACGGGTAAGAATTTTTTAAATAATTTAATATTTTAGATACTAAACGTTCTTAAGACTTTAAAATTCAAATAAAGTATTGGTAACCTCGTAAAGTGGGTTGTACTCTGGCTTTTGGGTCTGGAAAAAAAAAACGGGAAAAAATTTCGTCCATATCACGTCTATAATATTATCACTACAGCAACACTCCGCAGTGTTGCCATAACAATAATTTTATATACCACAAGATGCAATTGCAAGCGGGTAGCAGATTCGTACATTGGCGAATGAATGTATCGGACCAATATACTAAATCGCCTTCCTACAACCAGCGACCGTTTCAAAAGGTTCATGGACGACGTTGCAAGGGCATATCCGGGCATTGGATACGAACCAATGAAACGGGACATTGACGATTGTCACTATCCAGAATGCTAGAGGCACCTTGGTAAAAAAAAATGTTATGAAATATAATTTTTTATATACCTATGTTAATATTATGGACCGATAGATTAATTCTTTATTTCCACAGATAACTTCCACCGTCCGCCGCTGCGTGATTAGCGCACTC
>NW_021770068.1:0-7862 GCF_005508785.2 Acyrthosiphon pisum | reverse complement strand
ACGTGTATATTATTTCCTAGAGGTTTCGAAAAACCGATCATTGAATTAGTCGATATTTTGGACTTAGAAAATGAACGCGTGAATAAATATATTGTGGTACCTACCTATATAAAATTGATTATTGATTATTTTGAACTTAGAATAATTTTGCGATTGTTACGTAGTATTAAATTATTATTGTGGTATATAAAATTATTGTTATGGCAACACTGCGGAGTGTTGCTGTAGTGATAATATTATAGACGTGATATGGACTTAGAAATTTTTTCCCGTTTTTTTTTCCAGACCCAAAAGCCAGAGTTCAACCCGAATATAAATATAAAAATTAAATTAAAAAAAATTTAAGTGCATTTTATACTATAATTTTTGGCATTTTATATTGCATTTTTTTCACTTTAGATGCATATTTTATTGTAAATTTTTGACATTTTTAATGCATTTTTTTTAGGTTTTTTATTATTAATAATAATAATCATTTAAAATAAGTCTGTTTTAAAAAATTTCAATATATACAAATATAAAAAAATACTTATATTTATATTTTTTATTGTTTTCAGTTTGTCGGAAGTAGACAGAAACAAATGATTATAAATCTGTATAAGACTAAAATTGAAGAGCAACCGGATATCAAGTATAAGCCTTTAATTGCATATCTATCGAAAGCAACCGGAATTGGACGTGATACAAATTGTAATACTATCAGAGATTACAAAAAGCATAACCAACTGAAGTCAACAAATAAAAAAAAAATTCGTGCAACAATCAACGAAAAAATTTATGACTTCGACAAAAACGCTATAAGGCTAAAAATTCATAGTTTTTGGTTAAGAAATGAAATCCCAACACTAAAAAAAATTGTTCAAGCTATCAGTGATGATCCAGACTTACCAACAATACCAATGACATCATTGCAGCGCATTTTAAAGGAATTGGGATTTGAGTACACAAAGAGAACCCGGAACAGCGCACTTACTGAGCGAGGGGATCTCATCGTATGGCGACAAAAATTCATAATAGACATACGTCGTTACAGAAATGAAGGTCGTACAATATATTATTTGGATGAAACGTGGGTGAATGCAGGCGAGTGTTGTAGTAAGGTTTGGATAGACAAGACGGTAACATCGCATAGAGATGCATTTGTTAAAGAACTGTCGACAGGCCCGAAAAATCCAACAGGCAAGGGCAAGCGGTTAATTGTTGTTCACATCGGGTCAGCAGAGGGTTTCGTCGAGGGTGGTCTATTGTGTTTTGAGTAAAAAAAAAAACACAGCAGACTATCATGACGAAATGAATGGTGATACATTCTACGACTAGTTTTGCGGAGTTTTGCCCAAACTGAAAGAAAACGCAGTTATAGTATGGACAATGTTTCATACGATTCGGTAAAAAAGGACCCCATCCCTACAATAGCCTGGAAAAAAGACAAAATTGTTGAATGGTTGACTTCAAAAGGCTGTAATGTGAATACGTCGTTGGTGAAATATCTGTTGTTGGAAAAGGTGCAGGAAATTAGACATCATTACGACAAATACATAATCGATGAAGAAGCTTTGAAATCAAACAAAACCGTATTGCGTCTTCCGCCTTACCACTGCGAATTGAATGCAATAGAAATGGCGTGGTCGGTTGTGAAAAATCACGTAAAGAACAACAACACTCCATTTAAAATAAACGATGTAAGACAATTATTGATCGATGGCATCAGAAACGTTACACCAGACATGTGGGCCAATTTTGTAAATCATACAATAAAGGAAGAAGACAAATTGTGCACTGTTGATAGCAACACTGATGAATTATTAGATCAACAAGATACATATCATGTCATGCAAATCACAGGGGACACTTCTTCCGATTATTCAGATTAATTTTTATAATATTTTGTTATTATTTTTTTTTACGTATTTTTTGTAAATTTGTGACGTATTTCTGTGTTTTAAAATATTTTATATAATTACATATTTAATATAATTTGTTTGTTTGTACTTTTGACGTGTAAGTATTGAAATATCTTATAATAAAAACATAATATACAATTTATAAAAAAAATAGTGGTTATGACAATTCATCACACTGTATAGTATAAGCACATTTTCAACACTATATATAGCGCGCGACGACTGCGGCAAATAGTGGGAGAAATCGGGCTCCGCGCCGTCGCTGCCGGTTATTATGCATGCGCGTGACGGTCCTGAATCTAGGGGTGCGCGATTATGACAATCGATTATTTCTAAAAATTATAAATAATCGATTAATCGAAGGATCGATTAATCGTAAAAAAATATCGATTAATCGATTAATTGTTTCGATTAATCGATTAATCAGCCAATCGATTAACAATTAAAAAATCGATTGTTGTATGGTATCACAGATTAATGAAACACCATAGATATTAAACATGTTTATAGTGAAACACGATAAAATATCTGTTATCATAATAAAACATTGGAAAACGTTGACTATTGAGCTATTTATATCTTCTGTAGATACAAAATTTGTTATTTTACGTCATTACAATTATTATTATAAGTTATAATAACCATTCTATTTATCATGAGTGAAGTGTGGCAAGTTTTTATTAAAACTGACTGTGGTTTACGTGCCCAATGTCAAATATGTAAAAAGACGTACGCCAATTCAGGTACAAATACAACGAATTTATGGAATCACCTTCAGTCCAAGCACAAGCCAAAATTTAAAGAGTTGGATGATCAGCGCAAAGGCCTTTCAGGATCGCCATCCTCGTTTTTAGTTAACATTGATGAATGTGATGATGAGTAAGTTTTATTTATATGTATTATTTGTAACAAATATTGTCCATCTATGGACTATGATATTATATTAAGAAGTAATCTATTAAGTATTAATTATTTAAGTAGGGTAAAGTTGGGTACCGACTACTGAGTACTGACAACTGGGTACTGCATACTGAATACTGATTAGTGATAGGTCGATTGTTAACGTAATAATGTCACATCTATAACACAAATAATAATAAACTACCTATTGGGACTTGGGACATTAAATAAGAATAAATAATGATTGACAATGTTTTATTCATTTTTTCATAATCTATAATTATTTTTTTAAGTTTTATGTTAAGTAATAAGTTTAAGTTTTTTATTCAATATAAATATCGGTAGGTACCTATACAAAAATGTTTATATGTAAGGTACTAAGGTATAGGTGCCAACGACTAGCGAGTAGCGGCTACTAGCTAGTATGACATTCCTACTCTAATATATTGTTTAAATTTATTAACTATCCAATATTATAAATAAACAATAGTACAATATTAAATATAATATTCAAGAGTTCAAGACTGAGTAACTATTTTCATTATAACTAGCAATAGATATAACTAAAAGTTTTGTTTTTATAATTATTTAATTAATATTTTTAAAGAATAGGACCTAGCCACCTAGGTACTTTGTTCATTTTCATATTCGTGTTGCATTTTTTAACTACCTATCCTTAAAGGAATTAACTAAATATAGCCATATATAAATATGAATACCTACTTTTTTACTTTTTAAAATTAAAATTTTTAAATAACTGATTTTCAACAAATTATTAGTAGGTACCTACCTATTATATATATTAGATAAGTTGGATCATACAATTTTTATTTTTATTATAGGCTAACACTTAAATTTTTAAAATATAATACACAAACGTTTAGGTTAGGTAAATTATAATTTAGTTTAATAATGTCAAAAATGTTTACTGTAATAATTTACTTATAAATATAATGTGAACTTAAATTGGTTTAATGTCTCAAGTTTTATTTTTAGGGGTTCATTTTCATCAACAGCAACAACAATTCCATGTTCAGTAAACAGTACCAGCTCAAAAATGAAAAATGAAAAAAAAATGAACCAATTACCAATTACATCCTATACACTTACTGCAACTGCTCAGGCAAGAATTGACAATGTGCTAGCTTATTTCATTTCTACAGATATGATGCCGTATAGTATTGTCACAAAAGATGGATTTAAAATGTATACAAATGCCCTTAATGCTAGCTATAAAATTCCAAGCCGCAAAACAATGACTGAATCAAGGATAACTTATCTCTACAAGGTGACTAAGGACAATGTTGAAACTATCGCAAAAAATACATTGTTCATGTCATTCACTACTGACTGTTGGACATCAGTAGCAAATCAGCCATTTATGGCTTTGACAGGTCATTATATTGACAATGATTTTAATTTAGGTATGTACAAAAACCAAAATACTCCCTAATTATTTTAATCATAGTTTAAAAATTTCGTTAAATATTTTATCAGTTTTTTTTATTTAATTTTGTTGTCGTTGAAGAAAAAAAAAATAATAATCAAACATTCAATGTAATTTTTATATCTGTAGCCTCTATGTCATTAATTTATTGTCCTAATATTATTAACTCATTTAAATTATTTAATTTTAACTTTACAGGTTGTATATGTTTGGGATGTATTGAACTCATTGAAGATCATACTGGTGACAATATAGCGGATGCATTGATTATGTTACTCTTGGAATATAATATTGAAATTCCAAGCCAAAAAATATGTTCATTTACAACTGACCATGGATCTAATGTATTAAAAGCAGTTAAAAATTTGAATATTACTCATACACCATGTTTTGGGCATGCTTTTAACATAGCTGTCGGAAGAATATTTCTTCTTCAACAAGTGAATGTAATTGTCGTAAAAGTAAAAAAAATTCAAAATATTTTTGCACATAGCTGGCAGGCAGTAAGACATTTAAAAACTGAACAAGAACGATTTTGTTTAAAATGTATAAAGTTTCCGTCATATTCAAAAACCAGATGGTGGTCTCTTCTTGATTTAATTAAAGTTGTTATTACCCAAGAATTAGCTTTATCAAGTTTTTTACGTACCTACAAAAAAGGAGAATATAAAAAATGTATAATAAATGATGAAGAGTTTGAAGTCTTAAAATGTATTGAAATGGTTTTAAGTCCTGTTAGAGAAATTGCAGATAATTTAGCAGGGGAAACCTATGTTACTGCTTCTGCTATCTACCCAGTAATTAATAACATAAAAAATAAAATTAATGAGGTATCCACAAATGAAAATACAGCTGAATTAAAAAACGAAATGTATAACACAATTTCGGATTTGCTCGATAATCGTTATAATGACAATGATGCACTAAAAATTACTATGGTACTGGATCCTCGATTTAAGATGAAATATATAAATGATACTGATCAATTATCTGTAAAATATGCCATGAAAACTGAATGTCTCAGTGCTTGGATGGTTTGGAATGAAATGCATAATGGTAAAGAAGATGGAACTGATAATTCATCAATGGACTATAGTTCTCCATCTAAAAAAGCTAAACAATCTGGCTTGCTTGCAATATTCGGAGAAACAAATGTTCCTAATGATCGATCTTCAAATCAAGTAAGACTATAAAACCTAGTTAAACCATTCTGATCAGTGCTACTAGCTATTACATATTATTTGTATTTTGTTTTATTTAGGAAAATGATACTACACTGCATAAAATAGAGAAAGAAATTGAGTTTTATACAGGATTACCTACAATATCATTTTGTCAAAATCCTCTAAAGTGGTGGAATTTAAATTCATCGATGTACCCTTTTTTAACTATTCTTGCAAGAAAATTTCTTACCATTCAAGCTACTAGTGTGGCGTCTGAGAGAGTGTTTAGCAAAGGAGGTCTTATAGTCACAGATCATAGAGCTACACTTACTAATGATCATGCTAGCCAACTTGTTTTTCTATCTGCAAATAAGGCCCATGTTCCAATTCCTATTTAATAAATACAATTATTTTACTATTGTAAATTTATATTATCAGTTTATGCCAAAAAGTAATTTTTAATTTTTTTAAACTTCAGTTGACTAGAAGGTTATGTTTTTAATGTTTAAATTCAAATTATTTTTAAAAAAAAGGTTTTACATTTTTATTTTATATTTTTAACTACTTATATAATTTGTTAAATACCTACTTGTGGAGAATTTGAGATTATTATTTAATATTAAAACAACAAGTGACAAGAGTACAAGACTACAAGTAAATGTTATTTTATAATTATTTAAATAAAATAAGTATTATAACTTTGTTAATTAATGTATCTATTCTAATTATCTAAGTATCTAACCTTTTAACTTATATCTATATGAATATGAGACATGTGACTAAACGTATTGATATATTTTATTAGCATACATTATGTTGTAGAAGTTTAAGTTTAAAAATTCACCTAATACTCTACAAGTATTTTAAATTTATATCTTATATTTTATTAGTAAACGAGAAATTCTCATTACTATATAACAAAAACAGTTGGGTTAAACATGTTGTATAAGGCATAAGGCCCATAAGGCATAAGTGCATAGGGAGTAAACATTTTGTATATAATTATTTTCCTTACCTATAACAAAGTTAACAGTTTGACAACATAAAAAATTAATTTGATAACATAAACAACATATTAAGTTATAATAATAATATCGGTCTGAGTAGTCTGACACTCTGTCCACCTGCACCACAGTCCACAATGTCTAGCTGATAACATATTTATATATTAGGTACGATTAGGTACGTTTAATGTTTATCATTTCCACTATAACGATCCTATATTCCTATCTGCTGAATTCTTGAATTGATAAATTGTAAATAGCTACATAAATTAATTAAGTGACATATCGATTAATCTACTCACGATTGATCGATTAATCTACTCACGATTGATCGATTAATCGATTAATCGATTAATCGATTAATCGACTCGCAATTGATCGGTTAATCGACTCACGTATGTTTGATTAACAATTATAATATAAAATCAATAATAATCGATTAATCGATTATTATAAAGTATTTAAAAAACAATCGATTATTTAAGAAAAAAAACAATCGCGCACCCCTAGTCCTGATCTTTCGTGGGCCGGAGTATAGCAGCTATGTTTATTTATATTATAATATGTATTTCTAATCGATTATTACATATTAGAACTGTGTAATTATGTAAATATGTCGCATTTGTCTTATCGACTACAATTGACTATTGTTCAGTGTATTATTGTAGATAGGTGTATACTGAATATGTTATAAAAATTAATTAACGATATCTAGGGTATAAGATAACATGCTCGATAAAATGAAAAGGATATTTTTTTATATTTCCTTTGTTTTGAACATTGCCAGGTGCAATATTAATCCATTAGCATTTAATAAGTAGTAATTATTAACAAATATTTTATAATGCACACCGAATTATAATTATTGAGCTCGTATCCATTTACAAACTATTTAGTATTTAATAGACAGATAGACTATATTATCCTTATTCCTTAGTATTTGAAGAAGAATAACTAAGGAAGTTTTCGTTCAAATTTCGATTACGATACATCAAAATTTTCAGAAAAATTATCTGAATCTCATTTTGCTTTAAAACATATAGGTTGTCATTTGAAAAACAAAAGTTAGTATTGCCACAGGATTTAAGCATAAAAATGGGGTGAGCATGCTTAAAAAATCACCCTGTATATATATATGCAATACGCATAGGTATACATCGTCATTAAACCGTAAATTTTTGAAGTCCGACAGATGTAGGTAAGTACTTTGTAAATAATGAGTTGCTAAAATTAATAGCGTAATATAATATTGTATTCATCAATATAATTATATTTTTATTTTTTTTTTTTTTTACTATCATATTTTAAATTTTATATAGTTACAGCGTGATAAAATATATGTACTGAATACTATAGGTTGTACATAAAACTTGACAGATATGTTGTACGTGGTAATTAATCACCCCGGCGGCCGTTATATTGCACTTATACGGCACACTTTCAAAAA
>NW_021770067.1:2954-3200 GCF_005508785.2 Acyrthosiphon pisum | reverse complement strand
AAAAATAAATTTAGTAAGTTAACAGTTAAGTTAATGAAAAGCTAAAAGTAACTAGTTAAGTTTATGCCCAGCTTTGCTATTACCACTTTTGTTTTAATATTCATTAAACAAAAAAGAAACATTTAATCTATCGTACATCCAACTAAAATCTTGTTTATCTTACTCGTATATAATAGCTAGAATGATGTGAATAAATGCTCAAACGCAAGAATAATCTGTCTTATCATGATGTATTCACTAAAAATA
>NW_021770067.1:1929-2854 GCF_005508785.2 Acyrthosiphon pisum | reverse complement strand
AACTTGGGAAATAAGAATAAAAATGTAAAATTTAAACTACTAAAAAACAGATATGGAACTAAAAATGAACGAAATTGACAGTTAAATAATATTGAAACATCAAAATAATAGTACTTACTCATCCGTTTGTATCAGTGGTGCAAATAAGGGGGCTTGGGGGGCTTAGCCCTCTTAAAATCACTCAAAACCCTCTAAAAATATAATAGTATACCATTATTAAAAGTATGTACCTATAAATTATAATTTAAAAAAAAATGTGTTTTGGCTTGAGCCCCTCTAAACATTTTTCCTATTTGCGCAACTGGTTTGTATTCAAAAAACTATTACTGACTGTTGATATAAATCTATGTACTTATTTAAAAATTAATGTTTGTCCACAGAAGTTTGTCTGTCTGTCCGTTATGCATTCCTAAATGGATGAGATGTAAGATAATATTAATGTAATTATTATAAACAATGTATTATTAATATTTATTTTTGTTTAAAAGTTTGGTGGCAAATTTTCATCAGAGTTTCTACAACTACTTTCCTGCGTAAAATAATTTCAAATCGCGTGTATATATTATATATTATATATATATATATTTTTGTATATATTATATATTATCTATATAATGTACATCACAGATATAAATAATATTGTTTATTATCCATATCTGTAATGCACATTGAGTTAGGGTGCTCAAAATTCTTCATATTCTTCATATTCTGAAATACAGCTGTTGTATCAGATATCGTTATATGAAAAAAAAGCTCGACGCGGCTCACATAAACATTGGAATATTGATAACCCCTGAATTGCACGAAAACGACTACCATGTGCGCCACGGTCAAGCTTTTAGTTTTGCTGACCGTTCCATAGTACAAGTACAATGGACGCTCAACCCCATAGGCGTGCGCACGGGGCTCGACACAGAATCTATTT
>NW_021770067.1:0-1496 GCF_005508785.2 Acyrthosiphon pisum | reverse complement strand
TATTTACTGTTGTCACTCAGACACTACACACTGGCCTGTTAGTGTTTACTGTTTAATAATATTTATATTAAAGTTCGGTGAATTAAAATGATGAGACATTATTAATTAACATAATTAATTTTATTCTTGCCAATATCGGTAGTATTTATATCGTTTTAATTTTAACATTAAAAATATATGTCTAGAAATTAGCACATATTATATTATGTTGTGTGCACATTCAACTTGATTATATTTTTACATATAAATATTACACTTTTCATATTACACAAAATTTACATTTTACATTAAGAATGTATGTAAATGTGTAAAAAAATAAAAATAGGGGCACTGTCAAAATATTGGGGCACTAATTCTATCAGGCTCGACCGGAAATTGAAGTCTGCGCACGCCTATGCTCAACCCACTCATCACGGTGGTGGGGTAACAACATGCAAGTATGCAAGTACCAAAAAATGGGTTTTGAATTTTCGATGTCACTAATGTGTACTGCGGTCAAACATGGTCGGTGTCACTAGCTCCCGGATGGGCGACCACACGGTAGTTTAGTGACGAATCTTCACCCCACATACACGTGTTTTTCAACCAACCGTAACCCCATTCAAAATGCTAGTGACCATAATTGCCAATACTTAAGTTTAATAAAAAACTAATGCGTGTAGAGTCCCTACGCGTGGATGAATAGTGAAACTGAAAAGTAATACAATAATAGTATGTTAATACAGTAGTAATAATCTATACATATATAATCCAAATACCATTGACTCACTCATCTCTGTAACTCAAAAACTATACAACGTACGAACTTGAAATTTGGAATAGAGGTTCTTCTCATATTTTCACAGTGCAAAAAGAAAGGATTTTAAAAAATGTAGCGTCTTAGTGGAGTAATTAACAATCATAATTAATTACTGGCAATACGTATATACGGCGGCCTGATAATATACTGTTCGCATTACCATAAGCGGACCACACCTACGGGCAACGCCACGCGGGATGGCTAAAAATTAAAATATAATACGATTTTGCTTCCATACCTATGCAGACACTATTACACCCAAAATGAGTTAATTAATCACAATTTTTTTCCCGGGCAACACCGGTTTATTCAGCTAGTAATAATGATAATACCTAGATAAGTATGGCATAATAATAATATTATACACTGCGAGACCAGCCGGGTTTAAGTCCGCGCTGCGGATTAAGATATTATTATAATGGAATATGTACTCCATGGTGGGCGGTGACGGAGGACGGCGCGCAAAAGTTGTTCTGTTATCATCAACACTGTTTTGATTTTTGAATGTTTTCAGAGCTACGGGTAGTTTTGTTTGGCGTCACATTTTGTATCATAAGAAAACTTAGGTTAAGAGGATGCCACACGAATATTTGTTGTCTCCGTCTTACCACTGCGTAACATATAGAAAATGTACGCTCTCCAGATCACGTTTAGCTCCGTTAGTTTAAAAATTAGAGTAAAACGACCTATATTATGA
>NW_021770066.1:299-511 GCF_005508785.2 Acyrthosiphon pisum | reverse complement strand
AAAAGTAAAGAATTATTTTTTTATATTTTTAATACAAAGTGTGTTGTAATTGCGATAAATGTAGGTACCTATAGAGATTTTTTATTTAAATTAATTACATTTTTTTTTTTAAATATTCATATTGTCTGAAATCAACCATTCAACCATTGTAATTATGACATCGGTTTTTAATGAAAAACTAATACGTGTCCGAAGTCGTCTCATTTTGCGGG
>NW_021770066.1:0-199 GCF_005508785.2 Acyrthosiphon pisum | reverse complement strand
TCACTACAGACAAAATTCAACATGGCATTCGTGTAGCAGGTGATCCACCACGATTGAGTGATCTGCGAATTCAGGACAAATTAAAAATATATTTTTTTTAATTGTATGAAACTATATTATATTTTTTATTACTTCATACCATACAAATGTTCGTTCAAAATCAAAAAATAAATATAAAAAAAGCGGGTAAGTTGATGTC
>NW_021770065.1:3575-5750 GCF_005508785.2 Acyrthosiphon pisum | reverse complement strand
GCTTTTGAAATTATAATAATTTGTGTATGAAACTTACTATTAATCAATTTAAATGTATATATATATGCATGTATATATATGCATGTGCTACATCAGTTACAAATTCACAATGAATAATAATTAAGTATTAGCTGTAGGAACTCTTATGATTAACAGAGTATGGTTTAGATACAAATTAGTAATCAGTATTGATACAACGATGATTCTTTTTCTTGTGTTTTTGCTTATTGTATTATATTTTATTTAATATAACATTAAACACAATACAATTTAAATAAATAATAATAATAAATTATAAAGTAGAATACAAATGATACCTATATGTATAATATATGTCATGTATAATACATTTTTGCATGCCAACGACATATAAACGATGACAAATAATACAATATTTTAAGCATAGATGCACCATTTGAGGAATTTAAATTCAATTAATTATAATTTTAAGACATATATAATAATGAAATATTGCAAAAAAGTAATATTAATATGTGTAAGCCAATGTAAACGTTACTAAAAGTGTATGGTATGAATTGAAGTAATTGAACTTGGTAATACATATATGTTTTAAGAAATGAAATGTATTAAATTTATTGTAGTATTTTTATGTTTACTTATATTATTACCAAATTAATATCACTTACATTATTATGTATGTAACGGCATTTTCATAAACAATTGACACACTGAGTTCCTAATTAAACTCTTAGCTTTTAATTAAATGTATTGTAGTAGGTAGTAGGTACGCATGAAAAATGTCTATCCAATCCGTGCACTCAAACTACTTATATTTTTAAGTATTAAATGTATGGCAAAAAATAATATTATGTGTGAGCCAATGTAAAGGTATGAGATGTGAATTGAAGTAATTAAACTTGGTAGTATAATATTACCTGTATATGTTTTAAGAAATTGAAATGTATTGTATTTATTGTATTATTTGCATGTTTACTTACTATTACCTACTTATTATCACTTACGTTATTATGTATGTAACGACATTGTAAAAAACAATTGACACACCAAGCTCCTACTAAAACTCATAGCTTTTAATTAAATGTATTGCTATACGCATGCAAAATGAAATGATGTGCATTCTCATAACAGTACCTATTAATGTACCTATTACACATATCATATATTATATAATAATAAATATAAAATTTGCTCAGGCAATAATAATAAGCAATAATAACATATAGAATTATATTATAGTAGAACAGCATAGTAATAATATAACATTTATACAATTTATTAAAGCGAGCATAACTCTTCAGAAGACAGGTTTAAAACATTCGATATATTCACGTCGATACGCATTCGCGCGAAAACACGAAAAGAGATAACGGAACGCGGCGGAGATGAGAAATAAAATAGCGAACGCGAGAAAAAGCGTGGAGAGCATAAGCGGTCGTGGAAGAAACGCGAAACGCCGGCAGCGCCCCCAGCGGATCTTATACCGTTATTAGCGTTTTATTATATACTAGCTCTAAGTGTAACTCGGGGCCCGTTAGACTCGCTGAAAGTGGGTACCGGTTTTGGAGACAATGTCATTGGAAATATTATATTAGTCGCGACGGTAAAGTTGTAAGACGACAATTTAGGATTTGTGATAAAGATTAGTGATATGGATTGGAGATAAGGCTTGACGTTTTGGCGGTAACGTTTAAGCAATCCGTCACAAACGTTGTAAATGGATAGGCTGGATACGATCTCCTGTGTTGTTAAAAAGTGAAAAGTCGATAGGTGTATACGATTGTCTAGCCATCGGTCATCAAATCACATAGGTAGGGAATCGAATCGTGGACATAATGAGAAGCGTACATATATCACCAGGTATGCAATCCACCTACGGTGGATTGCCGACCACGTTGGTAGCGTACGTAACTGAAGAATGGAAAATATAGTTCAACCCCCGGGCCCCCCGTGTTAGTTGTAAGTGAATACTGATTTTGGAGACACAGTCGAATTATAAATGCCACACTTATATAGAAAGAGATTTTTTGATAAGAATTTCTGATAGGCCTGGCTCTATGGTGGTCTCGTTTCGTAGACGGGAAAGTTTAAAAGTCGAGTTTCAGTGTCTAGAATCTCCCATGGCCCATGAAAATCGACATTCAATGATACTATCCCCAGCGTATGTCGGTGCTTTTTTGTATGTGAAAAAAATTT
>NW_021770065.1:0-1951 GCF_005508785.2 Acyrthosiphon pisum | reverse complement strand
CAAAATTTCGACCTTGTGAATGTAGGAACATCGCATAAAATATTCTATGCTCAATCATTTTATGCTCAATCGTGCTTTACCGCACACAGCATACGAAATAATTTACGAAAAATACAAACTATATAATATATTAATATATAAACAAATATAATATGTATTTATATAATATAACAATGAATATTTTGAGAAATATGCAATTATAATTCCTAATAAAATTAATAATATATAAATACACAATAATATATTATATTAATCTAACCTGTAGTATATATTATATATTAATATAAAAAAAAACGTGAAAAAAAATCGAAAAAAAAAATGCAAAAAATATCGAATTTACGGCGGCCGTGCAAATCATACGGCACAGAGCAATCGCCGCCCGAAAAAGCGTACAACGGATTCGAACCCGGACCTACTTAGCTACCTACATTTGGGGAACCTACGCCTAACCTACCGAGACACAGTATGTGTTGCGAACACTCGTCAAAACTTCATTACTTAAGCTGTGACGCTGTGTGTATACGGAGCGACGTAAACCAATATATTCGATATATTATATCGATACAATCGTATATAATTCAATATATCTACACATTGTTTAAAATTTAAGTGTAATTTATTGAATGATATGAACCATTATTATTATCATGTACCTATGCTTGAATAATATATTTATTTCAATCAAACCACAAAATTGTGTTTACGTTAACCGATATGACTAACCTAGACCGACTGACAGTTCGTGAACATTTGGTATGAATCGAATTTGCGTACAAACCGCATATCCACGGGTTTCAAAAGAAATACACTTAAACTTAGCGAATAAAGCACTAACGGTGAAACAAAAAAGCAAAAGGCTATTACGAAGGCTATGGACCGAACCAAACCACAAATCGGCGGCATTGAAAACAAACGAACTACGATGTGAAAAAGTGAGAAAAGGCGAAAAACGGCGTAAAAAGTATAACATTTTTCGAAAAACGTTTTAAAACCGACCGCCGCCGCCGCGGCGAAGGTACGCGATTGGTCGCGCTATAGGGGATCGACGGAACGGGCCGGGCGGACTGTGGCGGCGGAGCGGTGTTTAATTTTTTCCACCACGAGATCTTCCATGGATTCCCTATAGCTTTTTTCCATGAATTGTTCATTTTATAGTATAGGATTAATTATATTAATCGGAAGAAAAAATTACATATCCTAAGCAGTAATTACTCATATAAAACTTTGCGTTTAGGTATTTTTATTAAATATTTAACTTGAAATGTATACGTGGGGCAATACGTGACCGGGCACTATGAGACACATTTTCCTTGTCTCATACTCTTTAAGAGCCGTTCATAATGGGTGATTAAGTATCGGTTAAGACTAACCGGCAGAATTCCATCGGTAATACTAAAGAAACTTTGTTGGTTAGTATTATCAGACATTGTAAGAACGGGCCTTAATGTATTACATCTAATGTGTTAAATTTTATTAAAATAGGGAATAGTTATTAATACATATTTAATTAATGTTCTTTTAGGGCTAGGGTTAAGAAACGAGTAAGAAAAACTAAATTTGGTAGTTTAAGTGCCAAATAATTGAAGACTCAGTTAATTTAGTGATAAATGAAAAGTATTCCATTAGATGCTGCAAAATTGAATAACCTTAATTACCTATTTACCTTAATTTAATAACCTAGTTTTAAACTGTACAAAGACTATTGCAATTATTAAGTAATATTAATATCTCAGTGTGAACCACCTCGTGTGTCATTTTGATTGAGATATAACTCGTAGAATAATTAGTGTCTAAATGTAACAACCTTTTCACGTCACATTCTAAAAAAACAAACTACATCACTTCTTTTTTTGAGGAACTCAATGTCTCAATACTAGTTTGAGTGTAACAATATTAAATATACTATTCAGATTAATTTTGATACTATTACAGGTCTTAAGTTAACTACTTT
>NW_021770064.1:28721-34921 GCF_005508785.2 Acyrthosiphon pisum | reverse complement strand
TGAGGTTCATGATGGATATTAAGACAAAAGGATGCAAAATTTAGGAATTTACGCTGAACACGCTCAAGTAGGGAAGAGTCTGAGGTTGTAAGGATCTCAAAGAATGGAACCATATTCTAATATTGGCCTTACAAGCACACAGTATAAATTTTTGAGGGAATAGGTTAGATTGAAATTAGAAGAAAAGCGTTTAAGAAAGCCTAAAGTCTTTAAAGATTTACAGGTGACGTGCTCAATGTGGGAGTGGTAGTCTAAATCGTAAGTTAGAATGATACCCAAATCTTTCTTTACAGAAACAATTGATATGGAATGGTTGTTAAGAGAATAATCAAATAGAATAGTAGCTTGGCGTCTAGTAAAGAACATAATCTGACATTTACTGATGTTGAGGCATAGTCCATGGTTCACTAACCAGGTGGATAAACAATTGAGTTCACTCTGAAGGCGTATACAATCATCAATGGAGTTGACACGTGAAAATAATTTAACATCATTAGCAAAAGCCAAAAAGTGGCAGTGCTCAAGAGCTGTATTCAAGCCGTTAATAAAAATAGCAAATAGAATAAGAGAAAGATGACCACCTTGAGGGACCGCCGAAGTAACATTTATAAAATTAGAGCGACAATCTAAAATTTTTACCCATTGCTTTCTCATAGTTCATAGTTATGTAGGATTTGAACCAAGATAGTAGCGGTTCGCCAAAGCCTGCTTTGTAAAGAACGTCAATGAGAATATAATGGTCAACTTGGTCAAAAGCTTTGGAGATGTCAGTGAAAACTACATCTACTTAAGCATGATTTTTAAGAGCTTGTAAAGTGTAGTTGTTAAATACAATACTATTGAGAGTGGAGGATCTATCTGGCCGAAAGCCATATTGCTCATCAATAAGAATACAGTCAACTGGAGATTGAATACTACGGACAACTAGGTATTCAAAGAGCTTTGCAAGATGGCTTAAAACAGATATAGGCCTGTAATTACGGATGTCATAATGATCTCCGGTTTTGTGGATAGGAGTGACAGAAGATAATTTCCAAATGCCAGGGAAGATACCGTCATCAAGTGAGCGCCTAAATATTATCCATAGGGGGACTGAAATTACGGATTTGATATTTGCTAAGAAAGAACCAGGAATACCATCCGGACCAGCACTTGAAGTGTTTTATAGGGTTTTTAATTTAGTTTCTATATCGGAAACTGAAAATTGACAGTTACAAGGCAAAGGGTGGTAAAGAAATGGGGTACTAGGTAAGGCAGAGCTACTAGATGGTTTGTAAATGGAAGCGAAGTAGGTGGAGAATATGTTAGCAATTCGTTCCCTACCTGAGTAATGCTGAGCGTCTAGATGCATGACATTAGGTAGCTCAGAGCTTGAACGACTCTTGCGTACAAATTTCCAGAAAGAATTAGGGTTGCAATAAATTTGGGATTCAATATGAGTTAGGTAATCATTGTGACATTTTTTAGACAAGTATTTAAACTGCGCACGCAATTTAGAGAATGCAAAATAGTCCTGCTGATTGTGTAAAGCTTTGAAAGTGGCATGTGCTCGTTTTTTAGTGAACACTGTTTTTAATTCCTTTGTGAACCAGGGAGGAAACTTTGACGGAGTAAAACGAGTTTCGGGAACAAAGTTAAGTATAGAATAGTTTAAGGCATCATACAGGCAATAAGCTGCTATATTGTGGTTTATACATTAAATGTCTATGTAATTCAATCAGAATTTCAAGAACACCATCTATGAAATTTAAGATACAAAAAATAACTTAAATTTTAAATAGAATTCAGTAGAAAAAAAGTGAATTAAAACATTATATGGCTGAAGTTGTATGTCATTCAGGTAGGTATATTATATTATATTATATTATATTATATGGAAGAAAGGATTGCTTTATCAGCTTTTGAAGCACCACATTGGAAAACTTTTTTCCAAAGGAAAAGGCCAAATTTTGTAGTTTTGTCACCGTACAAGCTAAGTAACTTTTAGTTAAATTTTGAGTATAAGCGTTAATGCGCGGATGATGTAAACGATAAGATTAATAATGCGACATGCCTAACATAACTCATAACTTACTGTTGGGATTATCAACAGGAGACCGTTTAATAAATTTAATTATTGCTATACCTGACCCTGTGTGCAAAAAGAAGATGTTGAAGTCTACGAGATGACCGTTTTAAGTCTCAAATGTGACGACACATTGTAATATATATAATAATAATAATATTTTATTAACGGAATAAAATTCCAATTTACAATAGTAAAAATAATGACAGTTTCATAGGTGTGTGTTATACTAAAAAATTAAAACAAAATGATAAGAACGAGAGAAAAAAATATATAATATGTATATATATAGAAATTAAAAAATTAGACAATTGATTATATAACAATTCGATTAAATTAAATATAATAGTAGGTAATAATCTAAAAATAACAATTTAAAGAGCTAAGAGTCTTATTGAACAGGTCCAAGTTGTTAAAAAAGTTACCACATGACATTAATATAATAGCAGGGTAGTATGACATGTAGTTAGTTTTAATAATTGATAAATAAAAAGGATGTTTATTTCTTGAATTTTCATATTTACATTTAAATTAATACGCTCTAAAAGTTCTGGGCAATCAATTAAATTATGTAATAGTTTAAAAAGAAATTTTAAATTTAACATTTTAAATCTACTATTTAAAGGAGCAATATTTAAAAAAATACTAATATTAATATACCCAGAATGAGGACGTCTTTCAAAATGACATTTAAAAGATAAATATCTCAAAAAATTATTTTGTATACTAGATAGACTCTGGTTTTGACAAATGCTATCAGAGTGCCAAATTAAAGAGGCGTAGTCAATATGGGAGCGTACTAAGGAATAATATAATATTTTTAAAGCTGAACTATATGTTTGAACTATATGTTCGGGCTAATCGATGTATTGTAAAAAAAGTCAAATAGCGGTATCTATCAAATATCGTGTAGTATAGTGTATGAGAAGTCACTGTGTAATGTAACATAGAAGTTACAATAGTACATTTAGAACATTTATTTGGGTAAATACGGTTTTTAATCTATAAATAGATAGTGATGTCACATAGTCATCACATACGACATACGTACTGCATAATACATTTAAATACATAGTTATAATATAATATGTAATATGTCGTATATTATATATATTATAATACCATCTAGATAACGGTGTAATCATTTTTTAGTTTATTGTCCTATTTTTTCCCGCGTCTTAATTGTCTTTCGCTCGCGCGCACTGCTTACTGTTTACTTGTATTACCTTGTGTTTTTGAAGTTTTACTGCTAAGTATTAAGTGACCAACAACATTAAATTCACCTATTTGGAACTTTGGCAGTTTAAGTTGAATATTATACCTATCAAATTAATTGAACACCGCTGTTTCGTGTTCGACGTTTCCATCGCTACCTATATATTGAAATATTAAAATATGTCTTCAAAACAGGTAATTATTTCATGATTAAATCAAGTAATTATATTTAATTTGAAATTGGTGACATAGTGCCGACGTAATAAGCATTTTTTACTATTTAATTTGGTACCTATAAAATATTATGAAGATATCAATGTGTTTATACAATTTTACCCTAGCTATTAAAATTATTTAAATACCTATACCTACCTTATATTAACATTTATGATACTTATAAGAGCTATTAATAATTTAACTTCTTTAGTACCTATATTGCAAATAATTATGTTAAAGGTTAACCTTTAGGTTAACAATGGTTAATATCTATCAACAAATATAATCTAATTAGGTATCGTTTTTATACCCATATATTGGAGATTTTCATTTTAGTTACCTAACACAGAAAATGGAAAATTTATTATGTGATGTATTAACTAATATACAATAGTATAACTACTATAATTTTTATTTAGTGGGTTGTTGGTTATTTTAACGATGAAAACATAGGCGTGCGCACGGGGTATGCAGCGTATGCGCTTGCATACCCTGCGGACAGACGCTTGTTTTAGGGGGCACATAAATAGTCTGAGACAACACTGGACTCTCAGATCCTAATTTTGACAGGTGGTAAATAATATGGCGATATGGACTTGTTTTCAAATTTACTGTGAGCGGTGTTCAATAATTTGAGGTTTTTTAATAACACCGCGTGACCTTTGTTGTTGGAAAGAAATAGCTGTAATAGTTTGGGATACCCATATCTTTATAGGTCTATGATGCATTGATTCCTCATAGACCATTCATATACACGGGCAGCATAGAACCAACCTGAGTAGATAACAATGGTTAACAGTGATCAATTTATACAAAATGTCTTTACCATGCGTTCTTAAAGTTACTTGTCAGTTATCCTATTCTGCGTAAAGGAAAATAAATCCAGCATAATATTATATATTTATATATCATTGTCATTGTTATTGTCAATGACTCAAACATTTACAGTGAAAAAAAAATATGAAAAACTAATTATTTTCTAATAATAAGTAGGTAATAACCATAGGTGATAATAAGTTTATAATGTAATGCCATGTACCAGGGGGTGAATCCAGATTTTTTTTTTTTGGGGGGGGGGGGCGAGCTAAATTGTTTATATACTTATACTTAAATTGCCTAAATTGAAAAATAATACATTTATAAAGTTTAAAGCAACAAAAAGTATGCTTAGCACCAGGAATATATAAAAGAAAAAATTGGATCCATAATATTATATACATTATACAATTCACATATTATACATAAATACATAATACAATCCTGTTTTTAGGGATTTGATGTGATGGGGGGGGAGGTTGCGCCTACTTCGCTCCTCCCTTTTATCCAGGCCTCCCATATGTACATTAATCTTAAGAGAATTTATATCATGGGGCACATTTGACAATATATTATCAGCTGCATACCCTGTGAACAAAGTCTGTGCACGCCTATGGATGAAAACAAATATTCAGGTATTCCACACAAATGGCTCATTCAATGTGGTACAATGTAGATTTCTAGATGGCCAAAAATTGGTAATGTTAAAATTATGGTTGCCGACTATGCTGACATAGGAAACGATTGGCCAACGTATCCTGTTAAAATTGTTTCACAGTTTTATAGTCAGCAAATTTAATTTATTTAAATCAATTTAATAATATTGAGACTTCAAAAAATTACAAGTAAATCCAGAGATTTAAAAACATCTGTTACATTTAAATCCTTCCTAATTTTTTTTTGTACCTATACATATTTAGACATTGGAAAAAGGTATGCAGTATTATACATTTTCCAAATAATAAGAATATTTTATTATAATGTGGATGCATTAGCTATTTTTTAATAGATACAAGATCACAATGAAATACATTTTATGAATTTTTAATGTTTTATTTACCTAATCAATATTCAATGTTTGGTATTTTATATTTACTTAGACACTTATGCTGCTATAAAAGAGAAAGACATTTTTTTATCAGCTTCAGCCTCGGAGACTGAATGTGATGGAGGTAACAGGCGTCTTAAGAAACAAAAAATATGTAGTAATAAAAGTACTCAAGATGAAAGTGACAGTAGTAAGTTATTACACAATATATATATTTATATATAACGATAAATATGAACTAACTAATAAAACAATTACCTAATATTGATTATTAATAAGAATATTAATAAAATAAGCTGTAGTTACTACTATAATGAATGTTGAACTTTTATTATAATTATTGTATTGGCAAACAACAGACATAGATAAATACTAAATGATTTAAAGATATGAATAATCCATGAAAGTAGATAACTGATGACTGATTAGTCGCATATAATAAAGAATGATCTAAGGATTCAAACAAATTTCAATTTTTTAAGACTTATCTTTTATATTTAAATATTGACCTGTTCAAAATATTTAAATAGTTAAAACCTACAGGATACTTGTACTATTGTGGTATGCTCATTTGTACTTTTTTTGTTGTAGTATGCAGCAGTACTCCAATGAGCCCAATAAAAATAAAAACGCCAATAAAAAAAAAAAATAATAATTCCTTTGTAAACTTAAACGTAGAGCCTACTAAAACTAGTCCGGAAAAATTCTATCAATCCATATCTAGTATGTATAGAAATTCTAAATTAATAGTAGGTATTCATTAGTGTCCTATTTATGTTGTGATAAATCAATTAAAATGTTTAGATGCTATAAGTGGTTGTTATGAACCGCAAGAAGATC
>NW_021770064.1:28444-28621 GCF_005508785.2 Acyrthosiphon pisum | reverse complement strand
ATAAGAAAAACGATTCTGAGTGGAGATGGTTTGTCAGTCTAGGTATTAGACATACCTATTATAGTTATACTTATCTATATTATTAAAAAAAAATTGACCTATAATAGGTATTAATAATAAATTCCAAATTAATCATATCACAATATCCATCAGGTAACGCGTTATACATCAACAACA
>NW_021770064.1:27421-28394 GCF_005508785.2 Acyrthosiphon pisum | reverse complement strand
GTCCTGTGATAATACAAACATATATTTTCATATGAGAACTACCTTTTTAGTGCAAATTATTTGGCTGGTAATTTTCTTAACATTTTTTTTTTATCTAAATCAAAATTTTAATCCGTAGTTTATGGGTTATTAAAATGTTTATTTTATACTATAAAGATAATATTTCTTAAATATAGTTTTATAAAAATATAAACTATATGTAATATTGGTGTAATTTTTGTAATATATCTATAATAATTTTCTATAATTTATCCATTAGTAATCATGTCATACTTTATTTCAGGGAAATTAACTTACATTGAAAATCAGTTTTCAGTTGAGTTTAATCAAGTACGGAATAATCTCACGGTAAATGGTTATTAAACTTGTTTTAATTGATTTAAAATATAATGTAAATTATTAATTTTATTAGGTTAGAGATGGCATATCCAGATCACAACGAGTTTTAGCCACTCATCTAATTGCACAAAATGTCCAGCTCCTTAATGAAGAACAGGACCTCTTGATGTTTTTGCGAAGCACCGGTCACCAAAATGATGGATATGTCCAAAGGGAAATTGGACCATATGCGCGGCCATGAAGAAAGCCTTTCTACTATAATGTATTAATGTTATCAATCTTAATGTAATATATATATAGGTTATAATTATTAATTTTTTATTTAAATTATTTAAACTTAGTCATATTTTTAATTGTTATATAATGATATATAGGTGTTGTATTTTCCTCATAATGTTACCACAGTGGTATTATGTATTATGTAATAGGTATTTATTTTTATTTTATATTTAATCATACTTTGTTTCAAATTTTTACCTTAAACTACTTTTCTAATTGTTATTTTAATTTAATGTATTTTATTTTCCTTGTACTGTTACCTACGGTGGTTATAGAAATTAAGTACCTATTATGTTTTTTTTTTATATTTATATTAAATCATAGTTGTTTCAAATATTTTCAAATTGTACATTAA